>NC_056725.1:1814967469-1815182469 GCF_019279795.1 Protopterus annectens | reverse complement strand
TCACTCGGACTACCAGGAGGAGGCTTTTTCGGCCTACGAGGATTCGGATGCAGAGGAATCTATCCCCTCAGCCTCCCCTCCTGGAGAGCTTTCCTTCAGGGAGACCCTTCACTCTATGAGAGAGCATTTCAAATGGCAGGGCCAGGAATATTCTGATTCCAGGAAAAGACTTAGAACATGTCCTTCATGGATGCATCTGCAGTCATAACAAATGGGTTGTCCTGTCGTCAGGCAGCCCTTCGGTCGGCCGGATTCCAAAGTCTGGGTCCGGCTTCGGCTGATGTCGCACTTCACCCGATGTCATCTCTGCTGGTCTTCGGGTATAAAGGCATCAGCCGACGCCATTTTCTTCAGTCTTTCTTGCCGTGTGGCGCCTGAAGCAGAAGCTGTTTGCAAGTGCCGGTCGGTCAGATCCAGAGATTCATACTACCGAATACTACTTCGAAGACTTCTAAAAAGCTAAGTACCCCGTTGGGGACCTTTTCTTGCCTCAGCCGATGTCAGAAAAAGTAAACAATTGTTTAACTTGTGGGAAACAAATACCTCATAAGGATTTCCACTCTTACTGCCTACCTTGTTTAGGCCCAGACCACGACGTAGCTGCCTGTTCAGCCTGTGCTTCCTTCAACCGACGAACGCTTAGGCGTCGGTCGGAATTTGCTGAACAGTTTTTCGGCTCCGATTTTGCGTACATTATGCCGCCGGATCATCCGACTACCCAAATAATTAAAAAAAAAAAAAAACGCAAGGAAAAAGACCGACACTCGCAGTCCGCGGTTTCGGCCGAAACCACGGATTAGCAAACCGCGAGTGTCTCGGTTTCGGCCGAAACCGAGAAAACCGGTCAATCCTCAGCCGAAACCATGACTACTACCGAGGCTCCTGCTACTACAGTTGAATTGGCCTCTGAAATTTTACCTACTACTGTGGCTTCTAGTGAGTTATCTGACACCATCCCTTTGGATGTTTCTACCCCAGCACGTGGTGCTGCTAGGCCTCCTGCAGCCATGTCTATCAAGGCCTTTGCCAGGGCCAAGGCAGCAAAAACTGTTAGTACAGTTCCTGCTAAGGCCCCCTCTCACAGACACCCTTCTAGCTCTGAAATGCTTACTCTGGCAGAGGATTTGATTTCCTTAATTAGGGGATCCCAATCACACCCAGACAGGGCCTCTCAGCCTCCAGAAAAGAGACCTAGAACAGAGCCACCCCAGCAGGAAGGCTCTGATGTTTCTTTGGAGGACTCAGACACTACAGAACAGCCAGAGGCTCCTTTGTCCACTTATGAAGACTCCGATGTTGATAATTCCATTCCATCTGTCTCTCCACCAGAGGAATTCTCCTTTGGGGAAACCTTGCATGCCATGAGAGAACAATTCCAATGGCAAGGACAGGATTTCTCAGACTCAAGAAAAAGGCTTAGAACCTTTATACACCTGCCACAACACAGGCCCTTAGCTATACCTCCAGTTTTGCCTGTTGTGGATGATGCATTTAATGATGTTTGCACTGCACCTGATTCCTTACCCCCAGCCACTGCCAAACCAGACAGATTTTACAGGGTACCTAACACTCATCACCACCTTTACAAGGCCCCACTTGCAGACCCTGAGACTATTTCCCAGGGGCCTAAGGCAGTAGCCTCTACCTCTACAAAAAACCCTCTCCCTTCTGAAAGGGAAGCCAGGTCATTAGACAGATGGGGCAAAAAAGTTTACACATCTGCCACTCTCTCAGCTAGAGCTTTAAACTGTCAGTTTCACATGATTCAATACCAAGAGTTTATGCTTGATCAGTTGTCTAAGAAACTTTCCTCTGAAGAATCCTTAGATAAGAAATATGTCTTAGAAATGGTGAATAACATACAGCAGGTTAGTAACCATTCTTTGAAATGTGGCTATGATGCACTGGAGGCTTCATTTAGATCAGCCATGACTGGCACAGTGACAAGAAGGCATGCATGGTTGAAAGAGCAAGTCCTGCCGGATCATGTAAAAGCAAAGTTGTTAGATGCTCCTATGGATAAGGACAATCTATTTGGTACCTCTGCTCAACAGGTAATGAAGAAAATGGAAGAGAAGGCAAAATCTGTACAAACAGTTAAGGATTTCTTACAGGTTCAGCCCCCTCGGTTTAGCAGAAACTGGCCTGCCAAAAATTGGTCCTTTCCAGACTCCTCAAAGACCCAAAGAGGCAGGTATAGACGCTCTAGAGGCAGAAACCAATCCAGAGGCAGTGCCTACAGAGGACGACAGTGGCAAGGTAATAACCAGAGAGGCACTGACACAACCACTGCCACTGCAACAGGACAATCACAGTGACTTGGCTCTGACACCGCCTACCAGAGAGCAAATAGCAGCACCTTTAGGCGGAAAGCTAGCCTTATTTTCACGAAATTGGCACTATATCACAAAAGACAAGTGGATTTTAAAAACCATAGACCAAGGCTACAGGTTCCACTTCCACACCTTACCAGTAAACAGAGGAATGCCAAATTTACCTCCAACTCAAAAAACAGAAGCTCTAAACCAGGTAATTCAGCTAACCAACATGAGAGCTGTGGAGAGAGTACCAGTAAATCAACAGGGCAAAGGATTTTACTCCAGACTCTTTCTAGTCCCAAGCAAAGAAAAACCTGGAGACCCATTCTCGATCTGTCCGCCTTAAACACATACATCATCGTCCCAAAATTCAAAATGCTGACCTTACAGCAACTTCTTCCCATGCTGGGCAAGGAGTGTTGGCTGGTGACTCTAGACCTCAAGGAGGCATACCTGCACGCCCGCATTCGACCAATTTGCAGAAGATACCTCAGATTCCTTGCAGGATCAGAGCATTATCAATTCTCAGCATTGCCCTTTGGCTTATCTACTGCGCCCAGAGTATTCACAAAATGCCTGGCATCAGTAATTGCTCATTGCAGGCTACAGGGAATCCAAATCTATCCATACCTGGACGATTGCCTGCTACAAGCGGACAACAAAGACAAGCTGACAACAGATTTACAAAGGGTCATTTACTTGTTACAAGCCCTGGGATACACAGTCAATTTAAAAAAGTCAAGGCTGATCCCATCCCAGACAAGAACATTCTTGGGTGCAGAATTGGATACAGTAAAACAAATGGCAATCCTGACTGCAGAAAAACAAAAGCAACTTCCTCATTACTTCTTGGCATTAACAAAACAGAACAAACTAACAGCAAGAAAAATACTGCAGGCCTTGGGATTCATGGCATCATGCATAATCCTGATTCCTCATGCCAGACTGCATATGAGAAAGCTACAGTGGTACCTAAAAAACTTATGGTCTCAACACAGTCACAGCCTAGAAACCGAAATACCACTAATCCCATGCCTGAAACAAGAATTCCTATGGTTGGCCCAAGCATGCCAGGCAAACCTAGGCTTGCCCTTCCACAAAGGTCAAGCGAACCAGATCATCACAACGGACGCCTCAGACCTAGGTTGGGGGGCACACATGTTGGACAAATGCATACAAGGATTGTGGACTCCAGACCAGCTGCACCTGCACATAAACCAAAAGGAAATGCTGGCAGTACAACTAGCAATCCAGAAATTCAAGCCTTTCCTAAAAGAAGGTCATTTATTGATAAGGACAGACAACACCACAGTCATGTGGTATATCAACAAGCAAGGGGGCACTCATTCTACCCCTATGCAGAATGACTCTGGACCTTTGGAACATGGCACTGAACTACAACATCCAGTTACAGGCAACCTTTGTGCCAGGAAAAGAAAATACACTAGCAGATATGTTAAGCAGAACCACATCGAATGCTCACGAATGGATGCTGCACCCGGACATCTTCAAGGCCATCACAAGAAAATGGAGAATGCCACAAATAGACCTGTTCGCATCCCCACTCAACCACCAACTCAGGAAATTCTGCACAAGGACGTGCCACCCTCTTGCATGGAAGGTGGACTCCCTCTCCTTCAGTTGGAAAGGCCTGACAGCTTATGCCTTCCCACCTCTTCCTTTGATGCACAAGGTACTGCTGAAAATCAAAGAGGAACAACCAAGGATAATTCTGATCGCTCCAAATTGGCCAAGACAACACTGGTATCCCTTGCTCAGGAGCATGTCTCAGGGGAGAATGTGGCCAATACCCCTGATGCCCTTGATGTTAACTCAGAACAAGTACAACATCCTGCATCCAAACCTAAAAACCTTACAACTGACTGCCTGGAACATCACTTAAGAGCAACTAACCCAGATTTATCCCAAAGGGTTAAAGACGTTATACTTGAAGCCCGCAGACCTTCAACAAGAAGGAACTATGCAGGAAAATGGAAAAGGTTTGCCACTTGGAGTGCTGAAAGAGGAAAAGATGTGTCAAACATAGACATTGCTAACATCCTGAGTACTTGGCAGAGCTTCTACACACAGGTCTGTCCTATTCCTCCATCAAGATACATGCATCAGCTATTTCTGCAGAATACAGCTATGATCCGCCTGTCTACTCACATCCTCTACTCAGGCAATTCCTCAGAGGAATCAAGAATGTAAAACCTCCTAGGAAACCACCACTGCCAGCATGGGACTTAAATTTTGTACTAGAAAAATTGACACTCCCACCATTTGAACCAGCAGGAACAGCGGATCTTCAACACCTATCATGGAAAACTGCTTTCCTTCTGGCAATTACTTCAGCAAGAAGGGTTTCAGAACTCCAGGCCTTAATGGCAGTACAACCCTTCCTGATCTTCCATCAAGATAGTCTCCATGAGAACTAATCCTACATTTATGCCAAAGGTGGTATCCAGAGTGTCCTTAAACCAGGCAATCCACCTACCTACCTTCTTTCCCAACCCACAGAACAGGGGGGAAAGACTACTGCATACTTTGGATGTACATAGACAGTTACGCTACTACCTGGACAGAACCAAAGGAAACAGAAAGACTGACCAGCTGTTAGTGGCCTATGCACCAGGAAGGGAAGGAAAAGCAATTTCCAAGCAAACAATCTCCAAATGGATAGGAAATTGCATAAGATTCTGTTACTCCTACCATGGAAAACCAATGCCACAGAACATAAGGCCTCATTCAACAAGAGCTACAGCCACTACCACAGCGTTCTTACGAGGAGTGGCAACCAAGGACATTATTGAGGCGGCTACTTGGACCTCCGTGCATACATTTGCCAAGCATTACAATTTACCTCTATATTCCAGATCCCGAGCAGGGTTTGCCACTGCTGTACTGCAAGGGATCCTAACTACACCATAATTTCTACTTTTTCTTCCTCCACCCCTAGTTTAGCTATGGTATTCTACCCATTTGTTATGACTGCAGATGCATCCATGAAGGACATAGTACAGTTTTGTACCTACCATAAATGTAGATGTCCGAACTGGATAGCATCTGCAGTCAGGATTACCCACCCTCCTTCCCCTCTGTGGTACTCCTAGGGTATTTACACTCCTAATAGCTAGCTGGGGGGGAGTCTCTTATGGTGTATTTGTTTGTATATATGTACATACATGCTTATTTTTTGTACATGCCTTCTACCTTGTCTGCATACATTGGCATTTATCCAAATTTTAGCCTTCCAAGAGGGCAACTGGCATCTGGGGCAAGAAACACTGAAGAAAATGGCGCCGGCTGATGCCTTTATACCCGAAGACCAGCAGAGATGACGTCGGGTGAAGTGCGACATCAGCCGAAGCCGGACCCAGACTTTGGAATCCGGCCGACCGAAGGGCTGCCTGACGACAGGACAACCCATTTGTTATGACTGCAGATGCTATCCAGTTCGGACATCTACATTTATGGTAGGTACAAAACTGTACTTTTTCTACATTTACCTCAGCATAGACCTTTGGCTATTCCTCCTGTTTTAAATGTCATTGATGATGTGTACTCTGACTATAGTATAACCCCTGACACTCTGCCTCTGGCTCCTGTTAAACCTGATAGGTATTACAGGGTCCCGGACTCACATAATTTTCTTTACAAGGCCCACTCTGCTGATCCTGAAACTATTTCCCAGGGCCCTAAAGGGGTTGCAGCCGTTACTACTAAGAACCCACTCCCCTCTGCAAAGGAGTCCAGGGCTTTAGAGAGATGGGGTAAAAAAGTGTATACTTCTGCCACTCTTTCTATGAGGGCATTAAATTGTCAATTTCATATGATATAGTACCAAGAGTATTTGTTAGAAGAAATGCATAAGAAACTGTCTTCTACTGAACCCCTTGATCGCAAATCCCTTCAGGATCTGGTACATAACTCCCAGCAGGTTAGCAACCATTTCTTGCAGTGTGGTTATGATGCATTGGAAGCTTCATGTAGGTCAGCAATGACAGGTGTAGTCATACGTAGGCATGCTTGACTGAAGGAACAATCTCTGCCAGACCATGTTAAAGCTAAGATTTTGGATGCTCCACTGGAAAAGCAAATGTTATTTGGTTCCACTGCTCAAGAGGTCCTAAAGAAATTTGAGGAAAAGGCAAAATCTGTACAGACAGTTAAGGATTTTCTTCAAGTCCAACCACCAAGATTCAGCAGAAATTGGCCTTCCAAGAATTGGTCCTTTCCGGACACAGAAAGATTTCAGAGAGGCAGGAACAGGCGTGCCAGAGGTAGAGGGCAAGCTAGGGGCTCCTACAGAGGCCGTCAATGGCAGCCTCAAAACCAGACAGGTAGTGCAGGACCTACAACTGCTGCACAAGGACAAACTCAATGACTTTGCTTTGACTCCGCCAACCAGGGCTCAATTAGAAGCACCTTTAGGCGGAAAGCTTTCTTTATTCTCAAAAAATTGGCACAGCATTACAAGAGACAAATGGACACTGCAAATAATAGACAACGGATACAGGTTCCATTTCCACACATTGCCAAAAAGAAAAGGCATGCCAGGTCTGCCACCAAATCAAAGGGCAGAGGCTTTGAAACAAATCTCAAACTTACTACAAAAGAAAGCTATAGAAAAAGTTCCTCTTTCAGAACAAGGCCAAGGATTTTATTCCAGACTATTCCTTGTTCCAAGAAAAGAAAATCAATGGAGACCAATTCTCGACTTGTCCGCACTGAATACTTATCTCATTGTGCCAAAATTCAAAATGCTGACTCTACAGCTACTCCTTCCCATGCTGGGCAAGGGGTCTTGGCTGGTGACTGTAGACCTCAAGGAGGCATACCTGCATGTCCCTATCAGACAAAGTTGCAGAAGACACCTCAGATTTCTTGCAGGGTCAGAGCATTATCAATTCTCAGCATTGCCCTTTGGCTTATCTACTGCATCCAGAGTATTCACGAAATGCCTGGCATCAGTAATTGCACACTGCAGACTTCAGGGGATTCAAATATACCCATATCTGGACGACTGCCTTATACAAGTGGACAGCCAACAAACTTTGGTAAAGGACTTAAATTATGCCATCAACCTTCTACAGGCCTTGGGATATATAGTCAACATGCACAAATCAAGACTTGTTCCATCCCAAAGAATAACCTTTCTGGGTGCAGATCTAGACACAACCACCCAAATGGCGCATCTCACAGAAGAAAAACAAGGAAAATCCTGCAGGCCCTGGGTTACATGGCATCCTGTATTCTTTTGATCCCACATGCAAGGCTACATATGAGAAAGCTACAGTGGTACCTAAGGAGTTTATGGACTCAGCACAGTCACAGTTTAGAGACTTTGATCCCACTCATTCCATGCCTTCAAAAGGAATTTCTGTGGTGGGCTCAGGCCAGCCAGTCCAACAGGGGGTTGCCCTTCACAAAGCCAAAAACCTCCCAAACTATTACAACGGACGCTTCAGACCTAGGTTGGGGAGCACACATGGAGGGCAGAGGTATCCAAGGACAGTGGTCACAAAAGGAGCTATGCATGCACATAAATCAAAAAGAAATGCTAGCAGTGATACATGCAATCGAGGCCTTCAAACTCTTTCTGCATCAAGGCCACCTACTAATAAGGACAGACAACACCACAGTTATGTGGTACATAAACAAGCAAGGAGGCACCCATTCCTACCCTCTTTGCAGACTGGCAATGAAACTATGGGATCTTTCCTTGAAACTCAATATACAGCTGCAAGCCCAGTTTGTGCCAGGGAAAGACAATACACTGGCGGACAGCTTAAGCAGAAATATCATGGATGTGCACAAATGGATGCTGCACCCAGACATCTTTCTACAAATAACACAATCTTGGGGGAGACCGGACATAGATCTATTTGCCTCCCCCCACAAACATCAACTGAAGAAATTCTGCTCAAGGACATACCACCCACAAGCGTGGAAAGTGGACGCCCTCTCTTTCAGCTGGAGATATCTAACAGTGTATGCATTTCCACCTCTCCCATTAATGACCAAGGTGTTACTGAAGATCAGGACAGAGCAACCAAAAGTGATTCTGATAGCTCCGGACTGGCCAAGACAGCACTGGTACCCATTGCTAAAGAGCATGTCACGTACGAAACCATGGCCTCTTCCTCTATGGCCACTTCTACTGACACAGCACAGTTACAAAACTCTGCATTCCAACCTGAAAACCTTGCAACTAACATCCTGGAGAATTCCTTGACTCCTCCTCAGGGTAAGCTATCCCAGACAGTGAAGGATATTATTATGGAAGCTCGCCGCCCTTCCACAAGAAAGGCATATTCAGCAAAATGGAAAAGATTTCTCATTTGGAACACCACAAAGGGCCTAGAAGCCACAGTAATGAGCATGGCACATATCCTGGAATATTTGGCAGAAATGTTTCATAATGGTCTGTCTTATTCTTCCATTAAAATTCATGCTTCAGCAATTTCAGCAGAGTATAATACTTTTCCACCTGTCTTCTCTCATCCTCTCCTAAGACAGTTTCTAAGAGGACTCAAAAACATCAAACCTCCAAGGAAACCACCTCTACCTGCTTGGGACCTTAACTTCGTGTTGGAAAAACTAACCCTGCCTCCATTTGAACCAGCAGCATCTGCAGATCTACAGTACCTTTCATGGAAGACTGCCTTCCTTCTGGCCATAACCTCAGCAAGAAGAGTTTCGGAGTTGCAGGCCCTGATGGCAGTACAGCCATTCATTATTTTTTATCAGGACAGAGTGTCATTGAGAACCAATCCTACATTTATGCCAAAGGTGGTATCCAGGGTTTCATTAAACCAAGCTATTCACCTGCCTACCTTCTTTCCAAATCCACAATACAAAGGGGAGAAACTTCTGCACACCCTGGACATACACAGACAGTTGCGCTACTACTTGGACAGAACTAAAGGTTACAGAAAAACTGACCAGCTGTTGGTAGCATATGCTGCTGGTACACAAGGAAAAGCAATTTCCAAACAGACAATTTCAAAATGGATAGGAAATTGCATTCGCTTTTGTTACTCCTTTCATGGAAAGACTGTACCAGCTAACATTAGACCTCATTCCACGAGAGCCACTGCCACCTCCACAGCCGCCTTAAGAGGGGTGGCTGCCAAGGACATTTTAGAAGCTGCCACATGGAGCTCCATGCATACATTTGCCAAGCATTACAATTTACCTTTATATTCCAGATCCAGAGTAGGCTTTGCTACGGCTGTCCTGCAGGATATTTTAGCTACACCATCCTTTCCTTAGTTCCTCCACCCCCAGATTGGCTATGGTACTCTACCCATATGTGATGACTGCAGATGCATCCTTGAAGGACATAGTACAGTTTTGTACCTACCATAAATGTAGATGTCCGATAGGTATGCATCTGCAGTCAGGTTTACCCTCCCTCCTTCCCCTCTGTGGTATTCTTTGGGTACTTACCCCTCTAATAGCTAGCTGGGGGGATCTATTATGGTGTATTTGTTTTTATATATATATTATTGCAAATGTTTGGATTTTTATTGCATTTCTCCAAATTTAGCCTTCCTTAGAGGGCACCTGGCATCTGGGGCAAGAAAAACTGAGGAAGATGGCGTCGGCTGACGCTTATATACCCCAGACGCTCTGACGTCGGGGAAGGGGTGACATCAGCCGACGCCAGACCCAGACTTTGGAATCCGGCCGACCGAAGGGCTGCCTGAGGCAGGACAACCCATATGTGATGACTGCAGATGCATACCTATCGGACATCTACATTTATGGTAGGTACAAAACTGTACTTTTTAAATTATCTTTTGGATAGAGATTTAGTTTTTGGTCCCTCTGCTGCAGAGGTGACCAAAATGTATGATGAAAGGGGCAAGTTGATGCAGGGAGTCTGTAAGATTTTTCAACCCTCCTTTTTCCAAATTTTCTAAGGGGTTCTCTAACCCCTAATCCCATTTTTGGCAAAAAAACAAAACAAAACAAAATAAACCGTCTCAAAAAAATGTAGGTAAACACATTTAAGAAGAAATGACAAGTGGTTTCCAAAAGGAATTCAGGAACCTCTACAAAACCAAGGACAGTCCACCAAGTCAAAATTACCATTTAAGGGGCCTTGCACCCCTCCTACCCTGGCAGTCCCTTTTTCCTTCCAGAAAGTGTGGAGCTCCACGTTTCATTTTGGCAGCAGATATTTTCAGACTAATGGGTTCTGAAGATCATTTATCAAGGTTACAGATGGCAGGGGGAGGAAATTTCTCCTTTCCCAAGGTAATACCGCATCCACCAGACCAGACTCTCTTATTTCCACCTGTCCTTCGTCACATGCTGCCCCAGGGAGTGATAGAACCAGATGTCCTTCAAGGATGCATCTGCAGTCCTAACAAATGGGTTGTCCTGGCCTCAGGCAGCCCTTCGGTCGGCCGGATTCCAAAGTCTTGTTCTGGCCTCGGCTGATGTCGCACTTCACCCGACGTCATAGCTGCAGTCCAGCAGGTATAAAGGCATCAGCCGACGCCATTTTCCTCAGTCTTTCTTGCCGCGTGGCGCTCGAAGCAGAAGCTGTTCGCAAGTGCCGGTCGGTCAGAACCAGAGATTACTATTACCAAAGACTTCTAAAAAGCTAAGTACCCCGTTGGGGACTCTTTCTTGCCTCAGCCGATGTCAGAAAAAGTGAATAACTGTTTAACTTTTGGGAAACAAATACCTCATAAAGATTTCCACTCTTACTGCCTACCTTGTTTAGGCCCAGACCACGACGTAGCAGCTTGCCTAGCCTGTGCTTCCTTCAACCGACGAACACTTAGACGTCGGTCGGAGTTTGCAGAGGAGTTTTTCGGCTCCGCTTTTGCTTATATCATGCCGTCGGAGACTCCGACTTCACAATTAGCCAAAAAGCGTAAGGAAAAGGACCGACACTCGCGGTCCACAGTTTCGGCCGAAACCGCGGTTAAGCCAACCGCGAGTGTCTCGGTTTCGGCTGAAACCGAGTCCGAGGTTCTTCCTTCGGCCGAAAGCTTGCCTCCTTCTACCGAGGCCTCTTCCAGCAGGGCTGAATCTGCTACGGAGATTCCTC
Source organism: Protopterus annectens (assembly GCF_019279795.1). Lineage (NCBI taxonomy): Eukaryota > Metazoa > Chordata > Ceratodontiformes > Protopteridae > Protopterus > Protopterus annectens. Next base: position 1,815,171,078 of record NC_056725.1, on the reverse strand, counting down.
CTACACTTACAGTTCCTCAGGACTTATCAGATACTATCCCCTTTGATGTATCTACTCCAGCACGTGGAGCTGCTAGGCCCCCTGCCTCCATGTCAATTAAGGCTTTTGCCAGGGCCAAAGCAGCTAAATCTTCTAAGGCCATGCCTGCTAAAACCCCCTCTCACAGGCCTACCTCTAGTACCCAAATGCTTAGTCTAGCAGAGGATCTCATTTCTTTGATCAGGGGAACCCAGTCTCACCCTGACAGGGCATCTCACCCACCTCCAGAGAAGAGGCCTAGAGCAGAGCCCCCTGAGCCAGTTTCTTCAGATTACTCTTCTGATGATTCAGAAAATGCAAATCCTCCAGAAGGCCCTTATTCTCCTTATGAGGACTCTGATGCAGAGGATTCCATACCTTCTGCCTTTCCTCCTGAGGAATTTTCTTTTGGGGAAACCTTGCATGCTATGAGGGAACAATTTCAATGGCAGGGCCAAGATTTTTCAGACTCTAGGAAGAGGCTTAGGACCTTTTTGCATTTACCACAGCATAGGCCCTTAGCTATTCCTCCAGTACTTTCAGTTGTGGATGATGCTTTTAATGATGCTTGTACTGCTCCTGACTCACTTCCTCCGGCCCCTGCTAAGCCCGACAGATACTACAGGGTTCCGGACACACATTATCATTTGTATAAGGCTCCTATTGCAGATCCTAAAACTATTTCACAAGGCCCCAAAGCTGTAGCAGCTGCCTCTGCCAAAAACCCCCTCCCCTCTGAAAGAGAATCTAGGGCATTGGAGAGATGGGGTAAAAAAGTTTATACTTCTGCTACTCTTTCGGCTAGAGCCTTAAACTGTCAATTCCACATGATTCAATATCAGGAATTCCTGTTAGATCAGCTCACTAAAAAACTTTCCTCGCCTGAGCCTTTAGACCGTAAGTCCCTTCAGGATTTGGTGCATAACACTCAGCAGGTCAGTAATCATTCCTTAAAATGCGGCTATGATGCACTGGAGGCTTCCTTTAGATCAGCTATGACTGGTACAGTGATCAGAAGGCATGCATGGTTAAAAGAGCAATCCTTACCAGACCATGTAAAGGCAAAGCTTCTAGATGCTCCCATGGAAAAGCACAGTTTGTTTGGTTCCCCAGCACAGCAAGTGTTGAAGAAGGTGGAAGAAAAAGCTAAATCTGTCCAGACAGTCAAGGATTTCTTACAGGTCCAGCCTCCGAGGTTTAGTAGAAACTGGCCTTCCAAGAATTGGTCCTTTCCAGACGCCACTAGAGCACAGAGAAGCAGGAATAGACGCCCTAGAGGCAGAGGCCAATCCAGAGGTGCCTACAGGGGACGTCAGTGGCAGCCTAACAGCCAGAGAAGTACTGCCACAGATCCAACCACTACCACTTCCACAGGACATTCGCAGTGACTTAGATCTGAAACCGCCTACCAGGGAACAACTGGGAGCACCCTTAGGCGGAAAATTAGCCTTATTTTCAGCAAATTGGCATTATATTACAGGAGACAAATGGATTTTACAGACAATAGACAAAGGCTACAGGTTTCACTTCCATACTCCTCTAAGGAAGAGAGGAATGCCAAACCTGCCTCCGAACCAAATAACAAACGCTCTACAACAAATAGACCACTTACTAAGGTTAAGAGCTATAGAAAAGGTACCGCCTATGGAACAAGGACAAGGATTTTATTCAAGGCTTTTCCTGGTACCAAGAAAGGAAAACCAATGGAGACCTATCCTCGACCTGTCCGCTCTAAACACATATCTTATTGTTCCAAAATTCAAAATGCTGACCCTACAGCAACTTCTTCCCATGCTGGGCAAGGAGTCTTGGCTGGTGACTCTCGATCTCAAGGAGGCATACCTGCACGTCCCCATACGACCAAATTGCAGAAGATACCTCAGATTCCTTGCAGGATCAGAGCATTATCAATTCTCAGCATTGCCTTTTGGCTTATCTACTGCGCCCAGAGTATTCACGAAATGCCTGGCATCAGTAATTGCTCATTGCAGGCTACAGGGAATTCAAATTTATCCTTACCTGGACGACTGCCTGTTACAAGCGGACAGCAAAGACAAAATAACAAAAGATTTGAAAAACGTTATTCACCTGCTCCAAGCCCTGGGATACACAGTCAACACAAAAAAGTCAAGACTGATACCATCCCAAAGGATAACCTTCCGGGTGCAGAACTGGACACATCAAACCAGATGACATTCCTCACAGAAGAAAAACAAAGGCAGCTACCACTTTATTTCATGGCATTAACAACACAGAACCAGCTTACAGCAAGGAAAATCCTGCAAGCCCTGGGTTACATGGCATCCTGCATAATATTAGTACCGCATGCCAGACTACATATGAGGAAGTTACAATGGTACCTGAGGAATTTATGGTCTCAGCACAAACACAGCTTAGAAGCCCAAATTCCAATTATTCCATGCCTGAAACAAGAATTCCAGTGGTGGGCCCAGGCCTGCCAATTGAACAAAGGTCTGCCCTTCCAGAGGCCTCACCCAAGCCAGACTATCACCACGGACGCCTCAGACCTAGGTTGGAAGGCGCACATGGTGGACAAGTGCATTCAAGGCTTTTGGACTCAAGACCAGATGAACTTACACATAAATCAAAAAGAGATGCTGGCAGTAAAACAGGCAATTCAGACATTCGGACCATTTCTTCAACAGGGCCAATTGCTGATAAGGACAGACAACACCACAGTTATGTGGTATATCAACAAGCAGGGAGGCACACATTCATATCCACTATGCCGGATGGCAATGGACCTCTGGAATGTGGCCCTGAGCCTCAACATTCAGCTCCAGGCCATATTTGTGCCAGGAAAAGAAAATATACTAGCAGACATCTTAAGCAGAACCACTTCGGATGCCCATGAATGGATGCTGCATCCAGATATCTTTCAAACCATCACAAGGAAATGGGGACTGCCAGAAATAGACCTATTCGCATCCCCACACAACCACCAACTGAAAAAATTCTGCACAAGGACATACCACCCACTTGCTTGGAAGGTGGACTCCCTATCCTTCAGCTGGGAAAACCTGACAGCATATGCATTCCCACCTCTTCCTTTGATGCACAAAGTGCTACTGAAGATCAAAGAAGAACACCCGAGGATCATCTTGATAGCTCCAGACTGGCCGAGACAACATTGGTACCCGCTACTGAGGAGTATGTCCCGGGAACATGCATGGCCTCTACCCCTACTACCTCTTCTGCTAACACAGAACAACTTCAAAATCCTACATCCAAGCTTGAAAACCCTACAGCTAGCTGCTTGGAACATTACATAAGGAAAAATAACCCAGATTTATCTCAAAGGGTTGAAGACATTATCCTGGAGGCTCGCAGGCCCTCAACAAGGAAAACTTATTCAGCAAAATGGAAAAGATATCTCATTTGGAGTGCAACAAAAGGGGTAGATGCATCACTAGCTAACATCCTGGAATATTTAGCAGAGCTTTTCCACAATGGCCTGTCTTACTCCTCCATTAAGATTCATGCATCAGCAATTTCAGCAGCATACAACATGGACCCTCCAGTCTTTTCTCAACCTCTACTCAGGCAGTTTCTCAGAGGAATTAAAAATGTAAAGCCACCAAGGAAACCACCGTTGCCTACATGGGACTTGAACTTTGTGTTAGAAAAGTTGACACTTCCCCCTTTTGAACCAGCAGCAACAGCAGAATTACAGTACTTATCCTGGAAGACTGCATTCCTGCTTGCAATCACTTCAGCTAGACGGGTTTCTGAATTACAGGCTTTAATGGCAGTACAGCCCTTCCTTATCTTCCATCAAGATAGAGTGTCCATGAGAACTAATCCTACCTTTATGCCAAAGGTGGTCTCCAGGGTATCATTAAACCAAGCAATACACCTACCAACATTCTTCCCCAACCCGCAGAACAGGGGGGAAAGATTGCTGCATACCTTGGATGTACACAGACAATTGCGCTACTACCTGGACAGAACCAAGAACAATAGAAAGACTGACCAGCTTCTGGTAGCATATGCAACAGGAATGGAAGGAAAAGCAATTTCAAAACAGACAATCTCAAAATGGATAGGAAATTGCATTAGATTTTGTTATTCTTTTCATGGAAAGGCGACTCCAGAATACATCAGACCTCACTCCACAAGGGCTACAGCCACTACTACAGCTTTCTTACGAGGAGTGGCTACCAAAGACATTTTAGAGGCTGCTACTTGGAGCTCCGTGCATACATTTGCCAAGCATTATAATCTACCTTTATACTCCAGATCCCGAGCAGGCTTTGCCACTGCTGTTTTGCAAGGGATCTTAACCACACCATAAATTCTTAGTGCCTCCTCCCCCAGTTTGGCTATGGTATTCTACCCATTTGTTAGGACTGCAGATGCATCCTTGAAGGACATAGTACAGTTTTGTACCTACCATAAATGTAGATGTCCGAGAGGTATGCATCTGCAGTCAGGATTACCCACCCTCCTTCCCCTCTGTGGTACTCCTAAGGTATTTGCCCATCTTGTAGCTAGCTGGGGGAATCCATTATGGTGTATTTGTTTGTATATATGTATATACATGTTTATTTCTATTTGCTCTCTATTGTTTGGAAACATTTACATTTGTCCAAATTTAGCCTTCCTAGAGAGCACCTGGCATCCGGGGCAAGAAACACTGAGGAAAATGGCGTCGGCTGATGCCTTTATACCTGCTAGACTGCAGCTATGACGTCGGGTGAAGTGCGACATCAGCCGAGGCCAGAACAAGACTTTGGAATCCGGCCGACCGAAGGGCTGCCTGAGGCCAGGACAACCCATTTGTTAGGACTGCAGATGCATACCTCTCGGACATCTACATTTATGGTAGGTACAAAACTGTACTTTCCCCTTCCCGGGTAGGAAAATGTTTCTTTTTTTTTCAGGGATGTTTTTAGTGCAAAAGAAATAACATGCTTGGAGGCCAGTTCTGAATTTCTTTTCCTGTCACTTTACAACCTGTTACCTGTTCCTCCTCATTCAAGTTTATTAGTAATTCTAAATTTAAAAGATGCTTATCACATCCATATTTGTTCAGACTTAAGGTTCTGTTTGTCTTTCATATTATCAGTTCTCTGCCTTACCCTTTGGACTGTCCACTGTACCAAAAGTGTTCACAAAGTGTTCAGCTCCAGTTATACCTCATTGTAGGCTACAGGGTATCCATTTTTCCCATTTCTAGATGACTTGCTTATCTTGTAGTTTCTTTTTCAAAGTGTCAAGAATATTGCACTTATATGAGAGTTCTTACACAAACTGGAATTCCAAGAGAACATTCAAAAGTCTTTTTTTGACTCCTTCATATAGGATTGTGTTCCTGTGGTGTCAACTAGCCACCTCAGTTCAAAGAACTTTTCTTTTACAGGAAAAATTAGATGTATAGCTACATCATTTTCTATGCTTTTCCACTCAGACTTTGGTCACTGGGAGGGAATACTGCATTATATTGGGTCTCGTGGCATTTGTGATTCTCATGATATCCCTGGCAAGACTCCACATGAGAAAGATGCAGTGGTATCTGAAGTCACATTGGTCCCAACACCAACCTCTGTTTTCCTGTCAAATCCCAGTGCTGGCGTTTGTCAGACGAGAAATAGTTTGGTGAAGACGGCAAATATTTCTAAATCCAGGTGTGCTCTTCTCCGTCCCTGTTTCAAAGCAGTCTGTTACCACAGGTGCTTCTGATTTTACTTGGAGAGCAGTTTCAGGAGGGATAAAAGTGCAGGACACCAAGGGCAGATGCTTTACTGAATCATCTTCAGTCCCCGGGACCTCTTCAAGTTGTACAAACAGTACCACAGTAATGGTACATCAGCAAGCAAGGGGGAACCATGTTGTACCCCCCTTTGCAGACTAGCCATGCTAGCTTGAGGTATAACTTCACATTACGGTCTTACTCTACAGATGTCCTGGATACTGTCAGAAAAAAAATTGTGTGGCAGACAAGCTGAGCAGGACAAGAGCAGACCCTCCTGAATGGGAACTACATTAGGGGGTCTTCAAGATTTGATCCACGGGAGTTCCTCATGTAGACCTTTTTGCCTACTTCTCTACACAATCAGCTAGCAAGATTTTGCTCCTGGACCCCATGCTAGAAGTCATGGAAATCAAATGCCTTTTCTCTGGACAGGAATGTTTCATGTATGCTTTTCCACCCTTTCCATTGATATGTAGGGTACTTCTGCAGATCTGAAGGAATCCCCTAAAATCTTGTGATTCTCTCTTCTGGCTCAGACAACAGTAGTTCTTCCTTCTTTTGGAAATTTCCAGGGGCGGTTACCACAAGCTTCCTTACAGAGTGGATCTACTTGTACAAGATCTGGGGTGTTTGATACACATTGACCCCAGTAATTTTTAGTTGACTGCTTGAATGATAGGGTCTTAATTCCCTTTTAGGCACCTGTTAGCATTGTTGCTTCACATCAAGAGGTTCCATGGTTCGATTATTGGCTGCGGTGCCTTCTTTGTGGAGTCTGCATGTCCTCTCTGTGTTTGCATGCGTTTCCTCAAGATGCTTTGGTTTCCTCCCACATTCTAATGACATACAGTTAGTACACTGGAGACCCCAAACTGGCCATAGGTGTGCATGTGCATGTGGGTGGGTGGTATGGAAGGATTACTGCAGCAGGGCTAGCCACCTGTTGGTGTAAACCTTGGCTCTAGGTTGTCACTGATGAAGTGACACCTTGATCCCATGTGCAAAAAATGGGATAAAGGGGTTATGGATGAATGGACCTGTTTACTATGAATGTGCAGCAGTTACTAATACAGGCAAGAAAGCCTGCTTTTAGAAAATCATATATTAGCAAATGGAAAAGTTTTTTAGTTAGTGCCAATGGCACAACTGGTCCCCATTCAGGGCTAGCTGCTCTCCTGTCTTATAATATTTGTGTGAGCTACTATTCAGTGGCCTTTCATACTCCTCCATCAAGGTTCATTAATCAGCCATTTCAGCATGTCTGCCCATAGATTCTGCTCTTTCATTCCATTCACATGTAAAATGTGTGTTTTGAAAGGGGTTTTACATTTCAGGCCTCCTAGAAAACTGGTGGTCCCTCTTTGGGATCTTAATTTTGAGTTAGAGAAGCTAACACGTTCTCCCTTTGAACCAGCTAGCCTGACTGACTTGCTCTTTACATGGAAAACAGTTTTCCAGATTGCTGTGACCACTGCAAGAAGGGTATGTGGCAAGCTCTTATGGTGAGTCAACCAAACCTCATTTTCCACATGGACAGGGTTTCTTTGAGAACTAATTCTTCTTCCATGGCAAAAGTGGTAACCAATTTTACTTTAAGCCAAACTGTCCCTCTCCCTGTTTTCTTCACTGAATCTAAAAAATGAGAGAGCATGATGCTGCATATTTTGGATGTTCATAGACATCTCCAGTACTATATTGATCAGAAGCAAGCCTTTCAGATCATCGGATTATTTGTTCATCCTTGTGAAGGTAAGAAGGAACAACCTGTGTCAAAGAAGACTGTTGTCAGATGGTTGTCTGAAGCTGTTATCTTTTGTTATACTCGTCACACCAAAGCTATGTCAAGTGTGGTCATGACCCACTCTACCAGGGCCTTGGCTTCATCTGTGGGTTTTTGGAAAGGGTTAGATTCTAGAAGTATTCCAGAATCAACAGCTTGGTCCTCTGTATGTATGTTTACAAAGTACTGTAGGCTTGATTTCATTCTCTAGGTCTAGCTAAGGCTTTGCTAGGACCATTCTTCAGGGGCTCCTGGACTCTTCTCCTTTCATCTCCCGAAGTTTGTAAGCTACGGTAATTTACTCATATGACTTAGACTAGTGCAGCATTGATCAGTGTGAAGAACATGGTACAGATGTGTAAGTAAACTTACAGTAACAGGGGATATTCAGATGATCACTGCTGCAGTAGCTGCTCCCTCTCTCCATCCACTTTGTTTCATGGTGTGCTGCTTTTGCCAAAGTGTGGACTTTTTGTTTGCTGTTCCTTGCACTGTCCTTTCAAGGCTGAGCTTCCCTCGCTCTAGGCATTAATGCTCTGAAGGACGTCATGCACAAATGTATCTTTTTAGTCAGCTGAGCTCAAGCAAAGGGTTTGGCTGAGTGGAAGGTGCCCTGAAGCTTTGGAATCAAGATGGCTGTTGTATCCTTGCAGGGTATAAACTATATAGCTTGGGCTATTGCAACAGTGATCATTTGAACATCTTCTATGTTAAGTTTACTTACACAACTGTACTGTACTGTATTGTTTATGTTGGTGAGCTTAGCCGTATCCCTTGCCCATTATGAGCAAGCTGGCTTTGGATACTGAAGCTTGTCCTCCCCTGCCCATCTTCTCCACTGCTTACATTGCTAGTCAGACATGGGTCACTTGGGTTGTAGTTAGGCTTTTTGTTCCCCCTACACCATTGTACTGGACAAGAATACTGAATTTTGATCAGCTTTTTTGAAGATGTAGGAGCATTGTATGGTGTAAAGATTGTATTTCGTACTTGGCTTTCTTAAGCAGTGCCCGTTCATAAAAATGTAAAGCCACTCTACTGTTGTTTTACACCTCCATTTAATTTCATTTTACTGAACATTCAGCTTACTCTGTAGGGGGTGTAAAAGGCAATGTGAATACATTTCGAGATGAATAATTTCCAAAATTGATGATTATCTTGCAGGGGATTTTAAAATGGTGGCTGTATTGGAATTAAAAGCAGCATCAGAACATTTTCAGATAAAATCCCAATAATCTTTTGCTGATGCAGTTTTTTTTTAATCTGGTAACATTTTATATGGTATTAATAGATTCAGTTTGGAAAGAAAGTTATTGTTAAATCGAAATGCTAATTTCAGCAATTTGAAAATTGTTTCCCTTTTCATTTAATTTTCCCAAAATTAGAATTAATGAAATTCCTAAAATGATGACTCTCTAATGGGTCACCCCCATCAAAAATGAATCTAGCTTTTGTTTCAGAAACTGGTAAGCATTGCAATACTGTTAATGGTTAAACCAAAATAATAATCCCTTCCCTCCAATATGTATGTTTTATTTCATTAATCACTTTTACAAAAGCTGAAGCATTATTTAAAGAAAATGTAGGAAATGGCTGCTGTTTAACTATAGGATATTTAGACATAGGGCTTATTTTTTTTAATTTTTCAGATTCAGTGGACAAATGAGAAGTGTACATAATACAGAGCACCATTTCGCACAAAATATGTATGTATTTAGAAAACATTACTTCACTGACCATAGGTATGAGCACCTGTTTGTTTTCCCAGGTCTTAGTCATTTTGCAGCTGTCTCGCACCCACCCCCATTTTTTCACTAATCAACCAGAAAGCTGAAACATAAATGAAGTTTAATTGTGGTCATCGCCTGCAGTGGGAAGTTAGAGATAAAATCTGGAATGTGCCCTCCTTGTCTAAAGGATCGTTTCTCAGATGAATTCTCTTTCATACCTGGATACATACCTGTCAACCTCTTAGCGCAACAAATCTAGACAAAGCAAAAAATAATTCGGGTGCATGTCTTAAAAATAGAAAAATAGGTTTTGCATTAACGAGCATTTTCTGAAGGACATGAAGTCTGAAACTGAAATGCATGTCATTATTTAGTGACTTCAGTCCTCGGTGATTTACCAGAAAACCACAAATTTTATGTGAAACCGACCAAAAATATGAGACAAAAATCTGGGCAGTTGAGAGGTATGACTGGATATGATCTCAGCTTGATTTTGCAGAATAGCTAAACTATTAAAATGTATTTTCTTCCACTTTGCAAATCTGTGTGGTAACATTGTCGTATCCCTTGCTGGAAAACATACTACACATGAATTATTTACTTACTTTATAGTGATTTTTTTCCCCTTTTTTTTTCTTGTCAGACTTGACTGACAATGTGTCCACCTGACTATGGAGACGAAGCATACCAGTGTCACTTTTACTTGATATGTAATGTTACACATTATTTGCATGTGTAAAAGATGATGATTTGCAAGCAGTTTAAGACTTGCTGTAAAGAAAATAACCATGTTTTACATAGCTACAAAATGTTTTGTGATTTAGAACAGAGGTCTAGACTGCAGCTGGAGCAGGATTATGCAGGCTGTGTTCCTCTGTTCCTTATAACTTGTTGCTGATCTGGAGGGAATGTCTTAAAAATGATTTTTTTTAAAGATTTTAATGGGCTTCTGCTGCCTGTCTACTTGCTTGAAGACCTATCTTGTTTTAGTCATGTAAAATGATATCCTGATAATCAGACTGTATACATAAAATGACCGTAATATATTGAGTGGTTCCTTTACTGAAAAGTGTGATTTTATTGTGAGTTGTACTTCCATCTTTCTAAGTATTTTCTCCAGACTTTCCCATGTGACTTGTTTTGTAAAGCCATGGTTTTGGATTTACTACTAGCACAAGCGATATGGTGCTATTTGTAATTACCAGAATTTGTGAATGATGGCCTCTAGCTGGGTAGGACAGTATTGTTATTTATTTCATTTGTTAAGATTTTTTTTTGTCTGATGAATGATCTTATCCACCCATGATCTAGGAAAACAAAATAATTCCATAATCTGATAGGAGTGGTTCCATCCTTCATAACCTGTTGGACTAAGACTGTAAAGGTGGCACAGTAGTGCAGCAGTTAATCTTGTCACCTCACAGCAAAAGGTTCTCCAATTTGATTCTCTGCTGGGTTGCCTTCAGTGCGGACTCTGCATGTCCTCCCTGCATTGATGTGAGTTTCCTCCTGGTGCTCTGGTTTCTTTCTGCATTCCAAAGGCATGCATCTGGAGCATTTCTCCCCAGGCCTCCTCTGAAAATGGTCTCTGTCCCAGTTAGACTTTCCCGGTAAACAAATGTTAAATAAATTAAACAGCAAGTCCACCCTGTTCTCTACAGCCTTTCCCATAATGCAGCATGACAACTCTCCTCTAGGTGTATGGTGCTGGTTTTGCTCAGTGTCTGTCTTCATAGGTTCATAGGAGATTACTAGACTAACAGCCCAAGAGGCTTTATAAGCTTAGGGCCGCTGTTTGCTTTTGTGAGTCGTTTGTTTACTTTTGGGTGTTTTCTGTCTCCCTGCTTTACTCAGGTTGAGTAGTTGTCTTATCTATGGCTTTTCCTTTTTAGCCTTGTGTATTTGTTTGGGGAAACTTGTACTTCAGTAATTTGCTGTCGTTCTCTTTCCTCTGCTCTGCCCCTTCCCTCCTGGTCTTGGACCCTTTCTGCTGGGGAAAAGTAAGTTAAGTGATCTTTGTTCAGTATTTTCCTATTTTGCCTTCTGTGAACCCTCTTTTTTGTCTTACAAAGTGTGCGTGCATGTGCGTGTGTGTGTGTCTCTCTTACCCTCTGAAGAAACTGAATGTGGATTTCCCAAGTGAATATGCAGGGAAAGCAGTTCCTGACAGGAGTGACAGTTGCAGTTTGTATTTCACTCCTGTCACCCTGTAGCATTGCAAATCACTGCTTTAGTTCTGCCACTTTGAACAGTCTCGGGCTGCCCCAGGCTTCCTCCTTAGTGTTGACCTATTACTCGTACCAAGCTATGCTCTTTCCTGGACTTTGAGGGATGATAACAGATGAATTTGATACTTTTGAATGTTCTGAATTGACTGGCTGAAACAATTGTTTCTTTTCGACTTCTCACGTAGGATAGTAATGTTCAGCCTGGCGTAAGGTTTGTATTACTGTATTTTGTTCTAGTGTCCACATATTTCTGAAACTTGCTTTCTTTTTATTAGCTTTCCTTTTCCACTGCCACTTTTCCCAGGATCCCCTAGTAGTAGTACTGCCATTGCCTGACCAATATAAAGAACCACATTTTCAGATTATTCACGACTGTTGTGCTTTCCTTCATCTTTCTAAAACATTCTGTTTTGAACGTGTATAGCTGCAGCTTCTTCCTTTATTTGATAGCAGTTACACAATCTTGTTGACAATTTTTCTTGTGTGCTCTTCTGTTTTGGCTTCATGCCATGTGGCACAGCGCCAGCATGGAGTTCTGGCAGATGGAGTTAGTACTGTATACTTTTAACTTCAGGACTATAGCTTTGTTCACTCACTTTTGTTTATCCTAAGTATTGTTTATTAAGTGCTCTGAGTACTATTTAAAAAAAAAAAGGATTTTTTTTTTCATACAGGAGGAAGAGCTTTCATTTACCTTTTGCTTACTGAGATTGGCATGTGGTTCCTGCTTATATCTTTTTCAAAAAATTTTTTCCATCAATTATCTTGAAGATCTACGGAACGATGGAAGCTTCCTGCCTGAGATTTTACTTAATTTCATTGGCCTTTCCATATTGTCTTGTTACTTTAGCATTATTACACGGGTTTATGAATTTGCCATGCAGAAGTCCTGTTTTGTTTATTCCATTATTATTAATTGCATATAAATTCAGCAGTGATGAAATGCATACTGACCTACATCTAAATGTTTGTTTGAATTTCCTCCTGGACAGTGATAGCTGTGCATCACAGATGGGTATTGTTAGATTACAGCTAATATTAATTTGTTAGCCTGTTACTACAGTATGGCACAGGCACTTCATTACGGGGGACAGTCTTAAGTGCAGTGTTTGTTTTAAGTGGTTGTTGAATTGCAGTTAATGAGTGAAGATTCAGGGTCTGACAACCAAGGATATGTGATGAATCTTGTTAAACAGCTCAGTTTTAATCTTTAAGGTAACCTGCCAGTTCAGAAAGTAAAAAAAAAAAAAAATAAATAATAAAAAGCATTGGCTATTCAGTGTGTCTTGGTTCCACTACAGAATTCCAAACTGTGTTTTGATGTTCTTCGTCTTTCACTGTTGCAGTCATCCCATTTGGGTTATCCCTGCCAGGGTAGCCCTCGGCCGACCCGAATACCAGAGGTTTAGTATTTCTGCGTCGGTTGCTCTCACTTCAGGACTGATTTCAGGTTGTCAGTAGTATAAAGTAAGGCAGCTGATGCCATTACATCAAACTTTCTTGCCGTGGAGCCAAAAGCAGAAGCAGTTCCCACGAGGTGCCAGTCAACCACTACCCGAGTTTCATTTACCGAATTGAAGCTGAAGTCTTCAAAAGCTAAGTACCCCGTTGGGAATCCTTTTTCCTTGTGCTAACTGATGTCAGAAAAAGTTAGCAATTGTCTCGCCTGTGGAGAACAAGTACCACACCGACACTTTCATTCTTATGCATCACTTGTTTAGGCCCAGACCACGATGTCCCCCGCTGTCGCTTCTGTGCTTTGTTCAACACCGGAACTATCCATCGTCGGGCCCTTGTTGTAGCTAGATATTTTCACTTACAGTCCTCGAACTCCAATATGGCTTTGGTAAGCCATCAGACAGCAGATCTTCTGAAAAAACGTAAAGATAAAGGCAGATCTTCTAAAAAAAAGTAAAGATAAAGACAGAGACAGACCGCACAGGTCCAATCCTACCGATGACGCTCCCATTAAGCTAGTTGTCAGTTCTCCGGTCCTCAGTGAGGTGCTTTTGCAACCCTTGATGTCTGCTTCTGTGGATTCGCTGCTACCAAGACCTTTTCAGAGTCCGGTGTGCCGCAGAACTCTTCTTCAACTAAGGATCCTGCGGTCATCTCTACCTTGGATGGGTCTGGAGCCGCTGAGCAGGCACTGGCTTCCGAAGAAGTCCTTCCCACTACTGATTCTTGACACAAACTGTCTTTCGTGGCTGCCGTTCTTTTGAAAAACAACCAAGTTTCTTAGGCCCAGGGTACAAACCACACCCAGTAAACCGACGACCCAATCTCAGGCACCTGCTTCCTTGCCTCAGTCTCAAATGCTTAAAATTGCAGAATACCTTATCATGCTGATTAGGGGAAACCAAGCTACCCCCTCCAAGAGGAAAAGAGATCTGTTCCATGTAGTTTTGTCTGAACAAGAGTCAGATGACTCTGATGCATCTGAATATGAAGACATGCAACCCCTCACTACTTATGAGGATTCTAATGCAGAGGATTCCATCCCTTCAGCCTCTCCCCCAGAGGACTTTTTCCTTTGGGGAAACCCTTCATACCTTAAGGCTTAAAGGAACATTTCCAATGGGAGAGTCAGGACTACCCTCAGTCTAAAAAGAGACTCAGGGAGTTCTAGATCTTCCACAGCACAGACCCTTGGCCATCTCCCCAGTCCTGGATGTTCTGGAGGATGTTTTCTTGGAATCCAGTTTGACTCCTGACACCCTGCCTCCTGCACCCAGAAAACCTGGCAGGTATTACAGAGTCCCTGACTCACACAAATTTCTTTTCAAAAATCCTACTGCTGACCCTGAGGTAATTTCTCAAGGATCTAAAGGAATTGAAGCAACCTCTGCCAGGAATCCTACCCCCTCAGATAGGGATTCCCAAGCACTAGATAGATTGGGTATAAAATTATACATCTCAGCTACTCTTGCTATCAGGGGACTAAATTGTCAGTTCCATATGCTAAAATTGCAGCAACATACCCTGGAATTCCTCAAACAAAAATATCTTCCTTTCCTGCTTGTGCAGAATCTAAAGAGTTACAAGAGTTAATGCATTCTGCAAGTCAAGCAACTAAACATACCTTGCACTGTGGTTTTGATGCCCTAGAAGCTTTTTCCAGGGCAGCAGTCACCGGATCTGTCATTAGAAGGCATTTATGGCTTAAGGAACAGCCCTTGCCAGACCATGTCAAATCTAAATTGTTGGATGCCCCCTTGCACAAGACAACTTATTTGGCACTAAGGCAGAAGAGGTCTTAAAAAAGATAGAAGAAAAAGCAAAATCTATGCAGACAGTTAAGGATTTCTTACAGGTCCAGCCACCCAGGTTCAGCAGGCATTGTCCCACCAAGCACTGGTCCTTTCCTGCTCCCACTAAACCAGTTCAGCCCAGACCTCGAGGAACCAGACCCCCCAGACAGTAGCCACAAAGAATGCAGAGATATAAGCAGTGGACTACCTCCTCTTCAAAACCAGGGAGTTCTAAGCCACCCCCTTATGGTAAGAACTCAGAATGACTCACCTCACCCACCCCCTCCCTCTGCCCATCTTCACTTACCCCTAGGAGGAAAACTCTCCTTTCATACAATCACCTGGACAACCATTACCAACGACCGCTGGGTACATAGTGTCCCAGGGATACAAATTTTCTTTCCACACCCTTCCAATCCCATAAGGGTTCCCAGATCTACCTCCAAACCAGTGGGCAGAGGCACAAAAGCCAGTCCTTTCCCTGCTCTCTATGAGGGCAGTACAGCACGTTTCTGCAGAACAGAAAGGCCAAGGTTTCTACTCCAGACTTTTTCTGGTACCCAGAAAAGAGGGCACCTGGCGCCCCATCCTCAATCTATCCCTTCTCAACACCTTCCTGGTAATCCCAAAATTCAGAATGCTCACCCTCCAGCAGATGCTACCCATGCCTACCCATGCCCTTCAAGGATGCTTGGCTAGCCACCCTAGATCTAAAAGAAGCCTGCCTCTACATTCCTATGAGGGAATCATGAAGGAAATATCTCTGTTTCAGGGCAGGATTTCAGCACTTTCAGTTCTCTGCGCTTCCCTTTGGCTTATCTACTGCTCTCAGAGTTTTCACGAAATGTCTGGCTCCGGCCATTACCTTTTGCAGACAAAGGAATATCCAGATTTACCCATACTTGGATGACTGCCTAATTCAGGCAGACAGCCAGGAAAAGCTGCTCAAGAACCTGACCTTTGTAAAGTCCCTACTAACCTCCCTGGGGTACACAGTCAATGAAAAGAAATCCAAACATGTACCCACTAAAGGATTATATTCCTGGGAGCAAACCTGGACACAGCATCCCAGATGGAATTTTTTACACCAGAAAAGCAAATTTTCCTGACAGCCTACTTCTCTCAACTAGCCACCAGACACCAGCTATCTGCAAGGAAAATCCTGCAAGCTCTGGAGTTCATGGCATCTTGCATACTACTCATTCCATATGCCAGACTGCATATGAGGAAACTTCATTGGTACCTAAAAAGCCTTTGGTGTCAACACTCTCAAGACCTGGAGACTCTTATACCTATAATTCCTGGCCGGCCTCAGAAGAGATTTTCTTTGGTGGGCAACAGCATGCTCCCACAACAAGGGACTACCTTTCTCCCCACCCCCCGCCGTCCAGACCCTCACCACAGACACATCAGACTATGCCTAGGGTGCATACAGGGCCAGTGGAGCCCACAGCAAATCCCTCTGCACATCAACCAAAAAGAGATGATGGCTGTCCAGCACACCTTGATAGCTTTCAAGCCCCTTCTCTCCCCAGGACCACTCCTGATCATAACAGACAACACCACTGTGATGTAGTACATCAACAAGCAGGGAGGGACTCACTCCTACCCTCTATGCAGGCTGGCCATGACCCTTTGGCACACAGCCTCTGCCATGCAACTCCACCTGTTAGCACAGTTACTACCAGGTTCTCTAAATGCTCTGGCAGACCAATTAAGCAGAAGTCTTCTGGACCCACATGAGTGGCAGTACAACAGAAGAACCTTCACCCTAATAACTTAGAAATGGGGTACCCCGAAGATTGACCTCTTTGCCTCTCACACCACCCATCAGCTCAGTAAATTCTGCACCAGGGAGCACCACTGCATGGCTTGGAAAGTGGATGCTGTGTCCTTCCCCTGGGTCAATATATCGGTCTTTGCCTTTCCTCCACTACCTCCCGTCCCCAGGGTACTGCTTAAAATAAAAGAGGAAAAACCAAGGACAATTCTTATAACTCCAGACTGGCCTTCCAGCACTGGTACCCCTGTCCCCACTGCCACCATGGCATCTTCCTCAGATTCCAAATCTCCTGACCCAGAGGGAAGGGGAATTCATGCATCCCCAATTGCAGACACTCAGTTTGGCAGCTTGGCTTATTCCCTAACCACCAATCAATGTGCCAACCTCAGTAAACGGGTTCTAGATGTTATACATGAAGCCAGATGCCCCAGCACTAGAAAGTCTTATGCTGACAAATGGAAAAGGTTCTGCACCTGGATTCAGGCTAAGGGAGTCAGTACGGCACAGGCCTCTCTCCCTCTCATTCTGGATTACTTAGCTGACCAGCTACACAGTGGCCTCTCTTTTTCCTCTTTTAAAGTTCATGCCTCTGCCATCTCTGCTCATTTTCCCACTGAGCAGCCCCTTTTCTGACACCCTTTGATTAAACAGTTCCTAAGAGGGGCTAGCAACTTAAGGCCACCCAAAAGAGCACCAACCCTAGCTTGGGACCTTAACTTTGCATTGGAAAAGCTCACCCTGACCCCCTTCGAACCAGCTTCTTCTGCAGAGCTAAACTTTCTCTCCTGGAAGACGGCTTTCCTTCTGGCCATCACTTCAGCCAGAAGGGTCTCTGAGCTGCAAGCACTCATGGCTGTGGAACCTTTCATCATCTTCCGTGCTGACAGGGTATCCCTCAGGACTAGCCCATCCTTCCTGCTCAAGGTGGTGTCTAGTGTGGCTCTCAACCAATCCATTCAGTTGCCCATCTTTTTCCTAATCCCCAGAACAAAGGGGAAAGGACCCTGCACTCTCTAGATGTGCACAGACAGCTCAGATTCTATCGAAACAGGACTAAATCCTTCAGAAAGTCTGATCAGTTGCTGGTTAGCTTTGCTACAGGGGCAGAAGGCAAAGCCATCTCCAAACAAACCATTTCAAAATGCGTAGCACACTGCATCCATTTCTGCTACAAACAACACTGAAAGCCTCCCCCAAGGGGGTCACGACTCACTCCACCAGAGCAGCCTCCACCTCTGCAGCTTTCCTCAGAGGAGTCCCCACCAGGGACATCCTGGAGGCTGACACCTGGACATCTGTTTATACTTTTACCAAACATTGCCACTTGCCTCTCTTCTCCAAATCCAGGGCAGGGTTTGCCTCTGCAGTCTTGCAGGGTCTCCTAGCCAGCCTCTAGTTTCCTTGACTGCCTCCACCCATTTCTTCAGCTTTGGGAATCTACCCAAATGTGATAACTGCAACAGTGAAACACAAAGAACATAGTACAGTTGTGTACACTTACCATAAATGTAGATGTTCAAGTGTATTCACTGTTGCAGTTCTGGTTTCCCTCCCTCCATCCCCCTTTTTTTCTTCTCTTTCCTTACAAGGGACATATTGGTATTTACTTTCTACTGGTGGGGTTCTTCCACCAGAACATGGCTCCTACCTGGGGGCTCCTGACAGGTTAAGGCAAGAAAAACTGATGTAATGGCATCTGCTGCTATACTTTATACTACTGACGACTTGACGTCAGTCCTGAAACGACAGCAACCGACGCAGAAATACTAAGCCTCTGGTATTTGGGCTGGCCGAGGGCTACCCTGGCAGGGATAATCCAAATCTGATGACTGCAACAGTGAATACACTCAAACATCTACATTTATGGTAAGTGTACACAACTGTACTTTCTTTATCCCCTAAGATATAGAATAAAAAAGCTTAAACGAGTTGTTAAAATGTGGTACATGTACATATTTTAACAAGTTATTCTACTTTTATAAAATGGACATGAACTGTAACATTTGACTTATTCATTCCTGGTCAAATATATGTCTCACAACATACAGTATGTAGAAGCAGGTATTTTGAGAAGTAAAAATTCTTTCATCACAAACACAGCTGCTCTTATTCATGGTAAGTGCAATTTTCAGATAGACCCTAAATAAAATTTCTTAAATGAATAAGCATTTTAGACATTTTCCAGGTATTCATATTCTGTTTTCGGCACAAACAACATATTATTCAGATTTTTATCACAGCCATTTCTTGTCTTACACTTAGTTTCATTTTGCATCATACCTTTCAACCTATAAATGTTAAAAAAATCGTACCACTGACCTTTAAAAAACGTAGCAGATGGCTGAAAATTGGTGAGCCCCCCCCAACTAAACAGCATATTAAGGACCCATGCCCAAAAAAACTCACCTTAAAATACTGACTCAGTAGCACTGTAGCAAACAGCTTTGCACAAGTTCTTTTCTAGAATTCCACAAGTCACAAATGGCTGAAAGTGACTGCTTTTATGGCTTTTGACTGTACCTTGCTGAATGGACTAGTAGCACAGTGCCACTAGTAAACGCAGTGCAATACCACAGCTCCCTGTGCTTTTGACCCATTTTTGTAGTTGTATTGAGCTGCTGGTCTTCTGGATGAGCAAGTAGCAGTGTTAAGAAAAATGAACCAGCACTACAGGTGCCTGTGGTTAGTCCATTCCTCCAGCTACACTGTTCTGTTGGTCAGCTGAACAGACTCGTACCATACTGCAGCTAAAAATGGGACGAGTAGAACAGTTGCTTGTACTGCTTATTTTTCTAGCTGCACTGTACGTTGGTACATTCAGTGGCCTGGTAATGCAATGTAGGTAGAAAAACAGACTAACAAGATGTGACTGCTAGATGCCCACTGTTTTAGAGGCTTGTTTTTCGATTTACAGTGTGCTGTTGTTCTGTTCAATGGACCAAAGAACAATCTGAAACTCAGTGCGAGTCTGCTGACTGTTTTGGCTTTGAGTATGTCTCTCATTGAAGCAATGAAAGAGCACAAAATGGAGGTCTCAAAGGGCAAATTGAAGCAGAACAGACACTAACACATGGGCTGAAATCAGAGCACTGTGCAGAATGATGAGTAGTTGAAAGGTATGCTTTTCATTGCCCTGTTAATCACTTGCTGTGACTTTTGATTGTGGAACCACAAAGTACGTTAATATAACTGCTTTCCTTCATTCTCTGGTAAATTCTAGAAGTGAAAAAAGGCATGAGGAAGAGATCCCTATCCTGCCGTAGGGTAAATTTGAAGTACCATGAGATTTTAAATCGAAATGTAAACCAGGTGTTTCAGTTTAGACTTATCTCCTACATTAATCAAGAGGGATGCTTTGGCTGCGTAAACATGTTGCACGTTAAAGAAAGATGTGAGCTGGAGTTGAGTAAACCTTGTTGAATAAGTAGTGTGGCCTGAGTTAATTCTGGGATTCAGATGCTTTATTGGATTGATGTGATTGTATGATGCACTGTAAGGACACTGTGTGCATATTACACCTATTAACAACACAGGTGAAATCTGATGATTGTGTTGTGATAAAAGCGGGTGTGAAGGGGAGGGAGATGTATTATTTATGGTGCTTGTGTATTTGTAAAGCAAGAGATAATAACCAATGTGGTAGTCTTTATAGTCATAACAGACTTCCTTCATTTGTTGCGAGGACAAACACTGCAGATGGAGATGTCTTCATTTCGGGAAAAGCTGTCATTTCCTTCCTCAAGCTTTCTCTATATTCGTTTCTTATTGTAAATTTTTTTTCTGTTTGCATATTGGAAAGCTTTTTATGAAGTACAGTCAGTGTGACCACAAAATCTCACCCTAGGATAGCCACAGTCTCTCTGTGGTGTGCCCCGGAGCCAGCTCACTTATCAGTGGATTGCACCATATGCAAGGCCTTTGGGCCTTACTTCTCCACTGCTTGCAAGAACAAACTCAATCTCAAGGGTCTCATTCCACCAGATCTCCAGTCTGGCAATGGGGAAAAAAAGTCAGAGAAACACAAGGAAAAGGACAGAGTGAAGGAAAAAGGGAGTCAAAAAAAGAGATCTGATGATGCAGGTCCTTCATCAGCACAGAAGCCCCTGACACAAGAAGATGCACATCCATCATTAGCACAGAAGCTCCTGACACAAGACGCTTTGCATCTATCATTGGCACAAGCTTCTGTGCATTTGGCTGATTTGGAGACTATAGTAATGCAGGACAAGGAAAAAACTCTGCAGACTCTTATCAAAAAAAGAGCAGTCTTGCTTTATGGTCTCCCACCCTCCATCATCTTCCCGTTTTATGTCTACCAGATCCTTCTGGAGTGCATCAGACATGGACTGGGGTTGAATAACCGATACCCATCTCAATCTCATCCTTCAGAAAAGTATCGTTCCACTTCCCTTCTGTCTCCAAGGCAGATTAGGCTGGCCCACAGTCCCCTCTATTAGCTCCTTCCCCAGTCCCTAACAGATACCCATCTCAGTCTCATCCTTCAGAAAAGTATCGTTCCACTCCCCTTCTGTCTCCAAGGCAGATTAGGCTGGCCCACAGTCCCCTGTATTAGCTCCTTCCCCAGTCCCTGTTTTGGAAGTGGTGGCTTTGGAACAGAGAGATCAGTCAGCACCTGCATGTACAGCACCAACCAGTGTTTCAACTGCGGCACAGTCATCCATTTATCAGTCACTCAACACAGAGACCTTTGTCGACAGAGTCTCAGAATTGACTGCTTGATATTGGGTCTAACAGCACTCTCCTTGGTGCTAACTTGTTGGCACCATTCCCAGCATTGAAGTTTTCATCATTTGACATAGTGGCTCTAATTTTTATCTTGGAGCTGTTTGGATCTTCAGTAACAACGCTTCCTTTTTCTGTGCTTCTGCAGTGCTAGACTGATGTTGACAGACTCATGGTTGACCTTCAGTGCTCTAGAGAAGATGATTGCTTGTACTTCGTGAAGGTCTAGAGAGTCTACACCGACGTCAGCTACAATCCCTGTCACACAACAATCAGTCATTCATCCATTGCATCAGTCATCCCTGAGACAGAGCACCATAGAAAGTCTGTAAGAGCCTCTACAGTTTCAGACTGAGTCTTTTGGAAATTTGAATGAGGCTCACTCCAGATATTTCTAAGAAAGGGATGCATAAAAGGAAGAATGTAGGGTAGCCTCAGTGTGGTTAACTTCAGACACCAAATTAAATGATCAGGAGAGTTACCCAATATTCTCCCCAACAAACCACTTTTTGAAGACTTTGAATTAATGCCACAGAGAAGATTTTGTCCCACTGACCCCCCTCACAGGGTGAGGAGATGGTGTTAGAGGTTTATTGATGTTGCAGTCATCACATTTGGGTTATCTGCTTGCAGTAGCCCTCAGTCGGCCTGATTATCAAAGTCTTGGGTCCTGCATTGGTTGCTGTCTCATCTTCCATGACGTCAGGTAGTCAGGGGTATAAAGCATGCAGCTGACGCCATTACATCAGTCTTTCTTGCTGTGCTGTGCTGTGCCTGAAGCAGAAGCATTTCGCAAGTGCCGGTCGGCCGACTCCTGAAATTTTCATTTTCGAGTTTCAGAACCGAAGTCTTCAACTAAAGTGAAGTACCCTGTTGGGAAAACTTTTTCTTGCTCTAAAACGATGTCAGTAAAAGTCAGTAATTGTATTTCATGTGGAAAGCAAATACCTCATAAAGATTTTCATTCATACTGTATTCCTTGCCTAGGCCCTGACCACAACATACCTCGCTGTCGGTTTTATGCCTTAGAAACCACGAACTATTCGTCGTCGGTACATTTTCACTTCTAAATATTTTGGTATTCGGTTCAATTATCCAGATATGTCTTCGGTAAGCCACCCGACTACCGACATTCTGAAAAAACGCAAAGATAAAGGCAGAGACAGGCAGCCTAGATCCAAAGCTGCTGACGAGGCTACTCCTATGCTAGTCGCCAGTTCGCCGGTACTCAGTGAGGTGCTTCGCAGCCCCTGATACCAGCTACTTCTGATTCGCAGGCTTCCACTGAGACCCATTCGGAGTCCAGTATGCCGCGAGATGCTTCAACTGTGGAACCTGCAGATGTCTCTACCTTGGATAGGTCTGGCGCCGCTGTGCAGGCACCGGTTTCTGAGAGTGTATTCAGGCCTACTGACTTGCATATTAAACCGACGCCATCTTCTTCTTCTAGTGCTAAAACTCTAACCATGCCTAGGAAACAGATGTCCAGACCTCATGGTCAGGCCTCTATGCCTAAAAAACAAATGATAAGAATGACTGCAGATCTTATTACTTTAATCAGGGGAAGCCAACCTTCCCCCTCTAAGAGACCTAGGACTGAATTTGCTTATGATATTCTGGCCAAGTTTCTGAAATTTCTGTCTCCTGTGATGGCCAGGATTTACCCTTATCTACCTATGAGGATTCTGATGCAGAGGACTCTATTCCCTCTGCTTCTCCCACAGAGGATTTTTCTTTTGGTGAAACCTTGCATACTCTTAGGGAGCATTTTCACTGGGAAAGCCAGGATTACTCTGATTCTAAAAAGAGGCTTAGAGATTTCTTACTCCTGCCCCAACACAGGCCTTTAGCTATCCCTCCTGTCCTGGATATTGTTGATGATGCCTTTTTGGAATCTAGCGTGGCCCGTGACTCTTTACCTCCTGCTCCCAGAAAACCTGATAGATATTACAGGGTTCCTGATCCTCACAAGTTCCTTTTTAAAAATCCTACTGCGGATCCTGAGACCATTTCACAGGGACCCAAGGGCAATAAGGCTACTACTGCCAAAAATCCTACCCCTTCTGATAGAGATTTCAAGGCCCTGGATAGATGGGGTAAGAAGGCATACACCTCTGCAACCTTGGCAATCAGGGCCTTAAATTGCCAGTTTCATATGTTAAAGTATCCGCAGCATATTATTGGATTGCTTAAACAGAAAATGATGTTGATTCCTGATTGTGCTGAAAATGAGGATTTACAGGATTTAATGCATTCTGCTGAACAGGTTGGAAAACATACTTTGCAATGTGGTTTTGATTCACTAGAGGCATCTTGCAGTGCTGCTGTCACCGGGTCTGTACTTAGAAGGCATGCTTGGCTTAAGGAGCAATCTTTGCCAGATCATGTTAAAACTAAATTTCTGGTTGCTCCCTTAAATCAGGACCGCCTGTTTGGTGACAAAAAGTAGAAGTTGTTCTTAAAAAGATGGAGGAAAAAGCTAAATCTATGCAAACTGTTAAAGATTTCCTACAAGTACAGCCTCCAAGATTTAGTAGGCATTAGCCCTCAAAAAATTGGTCCTTTCCTGACTCTTCCAGGCCTTTTCAGTTCAAACGCAGAACCAGCAGAACACCCAGGCTTCAGTCCCAGGATATGCACAGGACTAAGCAGTGGGGGTTCCCACTTCCAAATCAGGGAGTAGTAAGACTCCCCCCATGGTAAGCTGTCTCAATGACTTAATTTTAAAACTTCCAAGCACTTTTCAACTGACTGTTCCTTTAGGGGGAATGATTGCTCTTCAAGCAGAAAACTGGGGACTCATTACCCAGGACAAATGGGTTTTAAACATAGTTTCCCAAGGATACAGATTTCACTTCCACACATTACCAACCCCAAACGGTTGGCCTGATCTACCCCCAAATCAGTGGGCAGAGGCTCAAAAGTAAGTACTCTCTCTCTTAAGATTAAAGGCTATTCAGCCTGTACCAGAAGAGGAAAAGGGACAAGGTTTCTACTCAAGGTTTTTCGTGGTACCCAGAAAAGACAACTCATGGTGCCCTATCCTGAACCTGCCTATCCTAAACACCTTTTTGGTGATTCCAAAATTCAAGATGCTAACTCTTCACCAGTTTCTTCCCATGATAGGTAAAGATGCCTGGTTAGCAACACTGGATTTAAAGGAAGCCTACCTGCACATCCCAATCAGGGAATCTTGCAGAAAATACCTACGCTTCAAAACAGGCTGCATGCACTTTCAGTTCTCTGCACTGTCCTTTGGCTTATCTACTGTGCCCAGGGTATTCACAGTGCCTAGCTCCAGTCATTGCATTTTGCAGGCAAAGAAGTATTCAGATATACCCATACCTGGACGATTGTCTAATTCAGGCAGAAAGCCAGGTCATACTTCTGAATCATCTGGCATTTGTACAAAAGGTGTTACCTTGTCTGGGGTACACCATAAACGAAAAGAAATCACAGCTGGTACCCTGTCAACAAATTATGTTCCTGGGAGCAAGCTTGCCCAGATGGCTTTCCTCACGCCAGAGAAACAAATTAATTTGACAACTTACTTGAAGCTAGTGGCCACAAAAACCTTGCTGTCTGCAAGGCAAATACTGCAAGCCTTTAGGGTTCATGGCCTTGTGCATTCTACTAATTCCATATGCAAGACTGCATATGAGGAAACTACAGTGGTATTTAAAAAGCGTATGGTGTCAACATTCTCAGGATCTAGAAGCAATGATTCCTGTCATACCTTGCCTACGGTTAGAATCCCTTTGGTGGGCAGAGGCCTGCCACCAAAACAAGGGACTACCATTCACTCTAACCCCTGCCACCCAAGCCCTAACAACAGATGCATCAGACTATGCATGGGGGACTCACCTGGCAGGGAAGTGCATTCAGGGCAAAATGGAACCCAAGTCAAATGCACCTACATATCAATCAAAAAGAAATGTTAGCTGTACAGAATGCTCTGACAGCTTTCAAGGACCACATTCTTCCAGGACAATTAATGGTAAAGATGGACAACACCACTGTTATGTGGTACATAAACAAGCAGGGGGGTACCCATTCTTACCCCCTCTGCAGACTAGCCATGGCTCTGTGGAACACAGCCTTGAGCTACCAAGTTCATCTACAGGCTCAATTCTTGCCAGGAAAACTAAATGCACTGGCAGACGAACTAAGCAGAAATCTCATGGACCCACATGAGTGGAAACTGGAACCAAAGATTTTCAACAGGTTGATCAACAAATGGGGGATCCCAGATATAGCCCTGTTTTCCTCTCCCCAGAACTACCAATTGGACAAATTTTGCACAAGGACTCCCCACAAACAAGCTTGGAAAGTGGATACTTTGTCCTTTAGCTGGAAAAAACTATCAGTTTATGCCTTTCCTCCTCTGCCTCTCCTCTCCAAAGTACTACTAAAGATCAAACAGGACAAACCAAGGATGATACTGATTGCACCAGACTGGCCATGCCAACACTGGTACCCCCTCTTGCGCAGTATGTCACAGCTGGCCCCATGGCACCTACCTCAGGACCCCTACCTTGCTGTCTCAGCAGGAGAGCCAGATTCTGCACCCCTAGCTTCAAACCCTGAACCTGGCAACCTGGCTAATTACCTAATCTCTCCATTACCATCCCACAGCAGACAAGTGTTGGATGTCATTTTGGAGGCAAGGAGGCCTAGTACTGGAAAGTCTTATGCTGAAAAATGGAAAAGATTCTGTGCTTGGAACCAAACTCAAGGGATGGCCACAGCAGCGCCCAATTTACCTCAGATTCTTCAATATTTAACTGAGATGCTTCACAAGGGCCTTTCCTTTTCCTCCATCAAAATTCATGCCTCAGCCATTTCAGCTCATTACAACACAGAGCCACCCCTCTTTTCTCACCCACTGCTCCTGCAGTTCCTCAGAGTGGCCAACAACTTAAGACCACCCAGGAGAACCCCAACTCCAGCCTGGGACCTTAATTTTGTATTGGAAAAACTCATTCTTCCTTCTTTTGAGCCAGCTGCAACTGCAGAGTTAAAATTCCTTTCTTGTAAAACAGCTTTCCTTTTAGCAGTCACATCAGCAAGAAGGGTATCTGAATTACAGGCCCTTATGGCAGTGGAATCTTTCATCATCTTTCATGCGGACAGGGTGTCTGGACCAATCCCTCTTTCGTGCCCAAGGTGGTATCCAGTGTGGCTCTTAATCAGTCCATTCATTTGCCAACCTTCTTTTCTAATCCACAGAACAAAGGGTAACGGATACCGAACTCCTTAGATGTGCACAAACAACTTAGATTTTACTTGAACAGGACTAAACCTCAAAGGAAATCTGAACAACTGCTGGTGGCATTTGCTGCAGGGGCAGAGGGGAAGGCTATTTCAAAGCAAACCATTTCTAAATGGATAGGCCATTGCATTTATTTCTGCTATAAGCACCATGGAAAACCTATCCCATAGGGGATTAGACCCCATTCAACCAGGGCTGCATCTACCTCTACAGCCTTTCTCAGAGGCATCCCTACCAGAGACATCCTAGAAGCTGCTGCCTGGAGTTCTGTACATACTTTCACCAAGCATTACCATTTTCCAATTTTCTCTAAATCCAGAGTTGGCTTTGCCACTGCAGTCTTGCAGGGCCTTATAGCTGGTCCTAATGGTATCTAAATTCCTCCTCCATCCTTAGCTTTGGGAATCTACCCAAATGTGATGACTGCAGCAGTGAAACATGAAGAACATAGTACAGTTGTGTACACTTACCATAAATGTAGATGTTCTAGTGTATTCACTGCTGCAGTCCCGGTTACCCTCCCTCCAACCCCCTGACTTCTTTTGGCTATACCTCTAGTCTCCTTTACTGTACTTAAAAACTTTTTGGTGTATTTGCTTTTTTTGTTGGAGGTATAACCTTGTATGTATATATTTAAGTGCTTCCCATTAAGGGGGACACCTGACATCTGGGGCAAGAAAAACTGATGTAATGGTGTCGGCTGCATGCTTTATACCCCTGACTACCTGACGTTATAGAAGATAAGACAGCAACCGATGCAGGACCCAAGACTTTGATAATCAGGCAGACTGAGGGCTACTGCAAGCAGATAACCCAAATGTGATGGCTGCAACAGTGAATACACTCGAACATCTACATTTATGGTAAGTGTACACAACTGTACTTTCTGCCCCTCATTCCTCCCTGCTAGTACCTCCTTGATAAATTTGGCGACCAGGAGGGCATGGCTGGAACCATTCTCTACTGAGGCTTTCCCCAGAAAATAGAGAAGATAATTTACCCCCCTAAGGATAGGCAGCACTGGACAAAGGGCTCTGTGTTGGATTTAGTGAGTTTAGCATCAGCCATCAGAAGGGAGTTGTCAGATAGCTGTTGTCCATCAACCAAAAAATGAGTCTAGAGCATTGGACAGGATGGGAAAGCACATCTACACCTTGGGTACCTGTGCCATTTGAGCATCAAACTGTGCCACACACATGAATTGCTTCCAGAGATTTAGCAGAACAGGCTTTTGAATTTTTGCAAAAGCCATTCAGTGCTGAGTCCAGGAAGCAGATTGGAAGTCATGTGGGCACAGTGCTAAACGTATACAATCTCTTCATACAGCTGTTAGACAATGCAGCTGATGGTGAAGCCAGAGCGGTGGGGACGGGCATTACCATCAGGTGTCATGCCCGGCTCCGTCTTCTGTAATATTGTGGAAAATTCTAAGGTGTCATTCACCAGATCCTCCTTATTGGATCTACGGTGAAAGACAAACTCCTGAGGTTTGATCAAGAAGGGAAGATGTCTGCCATAGGTATTCAGTTTTTGAATCCTCAAAATTCTACAACAGGAATCGGAAAGGGTCCAAGTCCCTATTGTTTCAAAAATACTAGCAGCAACCCATTGACTCTTCCTGTGATAGGAGTCTCTGCAGCAGAAGTGGCTCTGTCACTAGGCATTTACCCATAAGTAGAGGAGTTCCACAAAACCAGGGATTTCAGGGTCCCCTTTCAGGCAAGCATTCCCAATGTCCCTGGAGGTTTGCACAGTTGCTGCCCTCTGGAAGGTAGTCTGAGAGCTGCTGATCTCTCCACTCAACTGTGTGTATGGCTGTCACACGGGGCAATTAGGCGAGAGAAATCCTATCCAGAGGCTGTGTAATACCCTTTTCCTACTCTCTACCCTGTCAGTCATTGCTCCTTCCATTTGTCCCACCCCATAGGTGCAAAGTGGCAAAAAGAGAAATGATAACTGTCCTGGAAGAAAGAACCAACCAGGAAGTCCTGCCAGACCACGGGAGGTCAGGAACTCGTTCAATATTTGTTTTGATTTAAAAAAAACAAAAAAAAACTTAGGCCTGTTATGGATCTCATCAGCCTAACTTATTATGTCAAAAGACTCTGTTCATAATGTTTGTGGTGCAAGAGATTTTGCCCTGTCTTAATGCACGAGTGGACCACCAGCACGCTTACCTCCACATCAAAATTTCCAAAGTGCCCTGGAGGTTTCTGCACTTTCAGCTGGGAGCAAGTCACCAACCCATGTGCAACTAAAAGGGATCAAAGATAGTTACGTATTTAGATGATAGACTCCTCATGAATACAACCAGAATCTGTCACAGAAGCCAGAGATTACTTGCTGCAACTCTGCTTATAACTGGGTATTTCAGTCAACTATGAAAAGTCATATCTTCAGCCTACTGAATCTATCATGTTCATAGGGTGCCATTTGAAAACAATGGATTGCATTGTGAACATTCTTTCCTACAAGATTCAGTTTCTCAGAATCACAACCCAATACCTGTTAGATCACCCCCCCCTACCACCAGCTTCCTTGGTGCAAAAAGTTTTGTTTAATGGTGTCAACCATTGTCATGGTCCCCATGCACATTTTTTCATTAGAGTTCTTCAGCATTCAGTGGTCACAGCTATCCATTCCCCTCAGTGCTTTTGAGGGTATAAGTCACAATAGTATAAGCCATCTGAATTGCTGGCTGTCCTCTACACCAGTAACCCTGGGGAGGTCCTGCATGTTTCCAGTTCCTTTAGTGACAGTTGCCATAAGTGCTTTTTCTCTGGGTAGGAGATATTATGACGAGAGAATGGTGCAAGGGAGATGGAAGAAGCAAAGGCCACATTTTTACATCACTGTCATAGATATGGAGGACAGTTTTTGTCATGTTGGATGAATTTCAGAATTTCTATCCTCTGGGAGTGGTTTCCACACAGACAAAATGTTAGTAGTATGGCACGTAAGCAAGCAGGAAGCAACCCCACCCCCACCTTTTGCAGAGAAGCCATAAGAGTTTGACAAAGGGAAATGGCCTGTAATCACCAGGATCCTATAGAAAGCCTTGGAGTGCAAAGCTGCAGTCATCCTCATTGCTGCATTCTGGCCTAGGTAAATTTCTTCTTTCCTTAGGTCTCACTTAATGTGATCCGTAACCAGATCTTCTTTCTCACTTGTCTAGATATCCACGCATGGACTTGTAGAACCTCAAGTTAATCGCATAGTTTCTCCTATTCCATTGATGGTCAGCATTTCACAAAGGATTCACTCTTAAGCATACCTATCATCCTCTTAGCAGAAGAAATATGGGCAAAACCTGTAACGCAATGGGGATGATAAAGGCCCATAAACCAGGACTAATTTTAAATGTACTGTTATAAATTTAGAAAGTTGATAGAGTAACAGGTTTTTTGTTAACATTCATTTTTCTGAAGGATATGAAGTCTGAAATTGGAATGTATGTCATCCTTTAGTGACTTCAGTCCTCAGTGATTTGCCAGAAAACCACAAATGTTATTAGGAACAGACCAAAATATGAGGCAAAAATATGGATATTCTGTGAAAATCTGGACAGTTGAAAGGTATGCTCTTAAGATTTGAAGTAGAAGTGCTTCTCCTTATGGGCTAACCAACAAGGTGTAGACATCTTCTGTGCCACAATTCCAGTAGTTCTTCAGTTCCTTTTTTTATGCTGGCTCCAATTATTCCACAATAAAAGTACAACTAATATCTGTTTCTAACTGTCGCAGTTGTTTCCAAAAATACTCCCTGGCTGCTTGTAGCTTCTGCAAAGCATTTTTAAAAGTGGCCTTCCTTTTGCCTTTGCCCTCCTATGAAAGATCATATGACTTCTTGGTGTCTGAAGTAAGTGCTGGAATCATTAACTGGATTCCCCTTTCAACCAGCATCTTCCACAGACCTAAAATTCCTTTCATGGAAGACTCTGTTTCTGGTGGTCATCACCTCAATTAAGCAAATCTCAGAATTACAGATCTTGCATATTCTTCTTGTCCATATTTAGTTTTCCATGGGGACAGTGTTTCACTAAGAACAAATCCTTCTTTTGTTCTCAAGATAGCAATAGAAACAAATTCAGCCTGTTCACCTGCTGGTGGTATTCCTAATCACAATAACAAGGGAATGTACCTTCTGCACACATTTATGTGCAGAGATAGCTGTGATTTTTATCTTCAGAAAGCAAAACAGTAAGGAGAGATTCTCAGCTGTCTACAGCATTTGCTCTCAACAAGTTAGGTCAGATGTCTTCAAAGTAACCCTGTCCAGATGGCTTTCAAACTGTATATACTTCCAAAACTGTTCGGGCAATAAAGCGCTCCCATCTAAACCAAGAGATGTTCTTCGTGTTTCACTGTTGCAGTCATAACTGTAGGGTGCTCCTGCCGGCAGGCAGCCCGAGGTCGGCCAGAATCCCAAAGTCTGGGTCCGGCGTCGGCTGTATAAGCTAGTATCCTGACGTCAGTACGCCTTGGTACATAGCCCTCAGCCGACGCCATCTTCTCCAGTCTTTCTTGCCGTGCGGTGGAAAGCAGCTCGCAAAACGTTGGTTGGCGATTTTTGAACAGCATTCTTGGTTGTTGTCGGTCCGAAGTTGTTACTTCTCTTCTCAAAGCTAAGTACCCCGTTGGGGAATCTTTTTCTTGTTCCTCCGATGTCAGAAAAGTTAATAATTGTATAGTGTGGGAAACAAATACCTCATAAAGATTTCCACTCTTACTGTCTACCTTGCTTAGGCCCTGACCACGGCGTTTCTTGTTGTCGGTTCTGTGCCAGGTTCAACTCTCACTATCAAACGCAGGTACGACTGGGCTTTAAATTATTTTGGCAGACGCTTCAATTACAGAATGTCGCCGGATACTACCGGAGTTCAAAAGAAGCGCAAAGATAAAGACAGGCCTCCGAGGTCCAAACAGGACTCGTTGCAGCTGGAGCCAGCGTACGGTTCGGCTGTCGTCAGTGAGGCGCTTTTGCAGCCCCTGTCGTCCGCCGCTTCTGAACCGATGGCCGATACGGACTCCCATGGGGAGCCATCAAGGCCCACTATTTTAACTGCTGCAGGACCTTCGGACGTCGCTCCTTCAGATGGGTCCGGAACCGCTGTGCAGGTACCGGCTTCTGAGGGGGTTTTCAGGCCTACTCACATTACTATTTCAAAGGCAAAGACAAAGACTCCTTCTAAGTCTAAAGTTTCAGCTCAAGCTGCTTCTGAATCCACTCCCAAGACACAGAAACAATTATTGAAGATGGCTGAAGACTTGCTTACAATGATTAGGGGTTCTCACCCCCCTCCTGAGAAAAGGCCTCGACAGGATGTTACTCTGGATTCTTCTGACCAGGCCTCTGTCTCTTCTGTTTCTTCCTCTGATCAGGACTATTCCTTCCCCTTATGAGGATTCGGATGCTGAGGAATCTTTGCCCTCGGCCTCCGCCTGAGGATTTTTCTTTGGGGAAACCTTGCATGAGATGAGGGAACATTTTCATTGGGAAGGACAGGAATATTCTGCTTCCAAAAGAGGCTTAGAGAATTTCTTCTTCTTCCTCAGCATAGGCCTTTAGCTATCCCTCCTGTTTTGGACATTGTGGATGATGCTTTTCTGAGGCTAATTTGAATCCTGATTCCATGCCTCCTGCTCCTTCTAAGCCTGATAGATTTTATAGGGTTCCTGACTCTCATTTATTTCTTTTTAAAAATCCTTCTGCTGACCCTGAAACTATTTCTCAGGGTTCTAAGGCTGCTAAGGTTGCTACTTCTAAAAATCCTATTCCCTCTGAGAAGGATTCTCGTGCTTTAGACAGGTGGGGCAAAAAGGTATATACTTCTGCTACACTTTCTGTAAGGGCATTGAATTGCCAGTTTCATATGTTTAAATACCAGCAATTTCTTTTGTCTGTTTTAAAGCAAAAGCTTGCTTCCGTACCTGCTTGTGCAGAGGATAAGGAATTTCAGGATGTTTTGCATGCTACTGAACAGGTTAACAAGCATAGTTTACATTGTGGTTTTGATGCCTTGGATGCTTCCTGCAGGGCTGCTGCCTCTGGTACTGTGATTAGGAGACATGCCTGGCTTTGTGAACAAAGTTTGCCTGAACAGGTTAAGGCTAAATTATTAGATGCCCCTGTTCAACATGATGTTCTTTTTGGTTCTAAGGCTGAGGAAGTTATTAAAAGATGGAAGAAAAGGCAAAGTCCATGCAGACTGTAAAGATTTCTTGCAGGTTCAGCCTCCTAGATTTTCCAGGAATTGGCCCACTAAAATTGGTCCTTTCCACGTCTGACAGGCCTCAAAGGGGAAGATATAGGCGCTCAGAGGCCGTGGTCAAGGCCAGACCTCGTGCAGATCTAGACAATGGACTGCTTCTTCACCTAGAAGGGGAGAAGACAGATCCCAATCTCAAAGAAACAGACTCAATGACTCTCTCGGTTGGGCTTCAGGACCTCTTTACCTGGAGCCCTCTCGGAGGAAAACTGTCTCTTTTACAGGAATTGGACTCAGATTACCCAAGACAAATGGGTATTGGATGTGATTTTAAAAGGTTACAAGTTCCACTTTCACACTTTGCCAAGGACTCACGGTTGGCCAGATCTGCCAAAACTTCAATGGTCAGAGGCCTTAACTCAAGTGGATGCTCTTCTGGCCATGAGAGCCATAGAGCCTGTTCCACTCTTGGAAATGGGAAAAGGATTTTATTCAAGGCTGTTTCTGGTTCCCAGAAAACAAAACTCTTGGAGACCTATTCTGGACCTTTCTGTGTTAAACACCTTTTTGGAAATTCCAAAGTTCAAGATGCTCACTCTGCAACAGTTACTTCCAATGCTCTCTCAGGACGCCTGGATGGTGACATTGGACTTAAAGGAGGCCTATTTGCATATCCCTATCAGACAAGAGCAGGAAATTCCTCAGGTTCAAGGCAGGTTGAGGCACTTTCAATTCTCTGTTCTGCCCTTTGGTTTATCTACTGCGCCCAGAGTCTTCACCAAGTGCCTGGCACCAGTAGTGGCTTACATTCAGATTTACCCCTATTTGGACGACTGCCTTATTCAGGCAGGCAGCAAAGATCTTCTGCTTCAACACCTAGACTTCGTTCAACGTCTTCTCCTCATACTGGGATTCTCAGTGAACATAAAAAAGTCACATTTAATCCCTTCTCAACAAATGGTATTCTTGGGAGCCCTCTTAAACATAACCTTACAAAGGGCCTACCTCACTCCAGAAAAACAAACTCAGCTGGCTTCTACTTTCAACACCTTGGCAACTCTATCTCAGCTCACTGCAAGGAAATTCCTGCAGGCTCTGGGCTACATGGCTTCCTGCATTCTGTTGATTCCAAACGCAAGGCTTCACATGAGAAAGCTTCAATGGTATCTGAAAAGTGTATGGTCACAGCATTATCACGATCTGGATATTCTGATTCCTCTGATCCCCTGCCTCCAGAAGGAATTCCTCTGGTGGTCCAGGGCATGCATTTTAAACGAAGGAAAACCTTTTCGTCTCCCTCAACCTTCTCAAATCCTAACCACGGATGCCTCGGATTATGCTTGGGGAGCACATTTTCTAGACAATTACCAGCAAGGAACCTGGACAAAGGACCATCTTCACTGGCACATCAATCTGAAGGAGATGTTGGCAGTTCAAAATGCCCTTTTGGCCTTCAAGCACCTTTTGCAACCAGGGCCTCTGCTAATTCGCACAGACAACACCACGGTCATGTGGTACATCAACAAGCAGGGGGGATCTCATTCTTACCCCCTTTGCAGACTGGCTATGAGTTTATGGGACACAGCTCTAAATTTGAATCTGCATCTCCAGGCTCAATTCATTCCAGGGAAACAAAATCTTTTAGCAGACAGCCTAAGCAGAAACATTTCAGATCCTCACGAATGGATGCTAGACACCAACTTGTTCAAAAGGATTACTGCAGTTTGGGGATGTCCCCAGATAGATCTGTTCGCATCCCATCTCAATCATCAGCTGCCTCGCTTTTGCACCAGGTCCTTCCACAAAACAGCATGGAGAGTGGATGCCCTGTCTTTCAGTTGGAGACGTCTGTCTGCATATGCCTTCCCTCCTCTTCCTCTACTGCCTCGGGTACTACTGAAGATAAAGCAGGACAAGCCCAAGGTCCTCATCTTGATTGCTCCAAATTGGCCTCGACAGTTTTGGTATCCCGACTCTAAAACTCCTGTTCTCGGGGCCTCCTTGGATTCTTCCACTGAACCCTTCGCTTCTGTCCCAGCATCAGGGTCAGTTGCTACATTCCAACCTCAAGACCCTTTGCTTGGCAGCTTGGCTCTTCAAAGGAATTTGATTGCCTCTAGTCTTCCCAAACAAGTTTTGGATGTTCTTTTGGAAGCTAGACGGCCTAGCACTAGGAAATCTTATGCCTCTAAATGGAAGAGGTTTTCTCTTTGGATGCAGGACCGAGGTTCTGATCCTCAGGTTCCTGATCTCTCCTCTATTTTGCTTTACCTTCGAGACTTTTATCTAAGGGACTTTCATTTTCTTCCATTAAGATTCATGCTTCTGCTATCTCTCATTTCAGTTCTGATCCTCCTGTTTTTCACATCCTTTGGTGAAGCAGTTTTGAGGAGGGCTAAGAATTTGGCCTCCAAGGACCCCTCCGGTCCCTGCCTGGGATCTTAATTATGTTTTAGAAAAACTTACTTTGCCTCCTTTTGAGCCTGCTGCATCTTCAGATATTAAGTTTCTATCTTGGAAGACTGTTCTTTTGTTAGCTTTGACCTCTGCCAGAAGGGTCTCAGAGTTGCAAGCTCTTATGGCTGTGGAACCTTACCTTATTTTCCATCAGGACAGAGTATCCTTGAGGACCAATCCTACTTTCATGCCTAAGGTGATTTGAAAAGTGGCCTTGAATCAGACAATTCACCTTCCTACTTTCTTTCCAAATCCTCAAAATAAAGGGGAAAGGATTTTGCATTCATTGGATGTGCACAGGCAGTTAAGATTTTACTTGGACAAGACTAAAGATTTCAGAAAGTCTAACCAACTGTTTGTTTCCTTTGCCTCCAGTTCACTTGGAAAACCTATTTCTAAACAAACCATTTCCAAATGGATTGCTTATGGGATCAGATTTTGTTACACTCATCATGGTAAACAGTTTCGTGGAACCATTAGGAGTCATTCTACTAGAGCAGCTGCTACTTCTACAGCTTTTCTCAGAGGAGTACCTACCAAGGATATCTTGGAAGCTGCCACTTGGAGTTCAGTGCATACTTTTTCCAAGCACTACAATCTCCCTTTGTTTTCTAAGTTTAGGGCAGGCTTTGCCTCTGCTGTCTTGCAGGGTATTCTTGCCTCCCCTTCTTCTATCTAAAGCCTCCTCCCTCTCTACACTGCTTTGGGATTCCACCCTACAGTTATGACTGCAACAGTGAAACACGAAGAACATAGTACAGTTGTGTACACCTACCATAAATGTAGATGTTCGGTGTCTTCACTGTTGCAGTCGGGTTTCCTCCCTCCTATCCCCTCTTTTCCTTTTTGTGGTGTATTTGTGTTTCCTTTGTTGGATTCATTTTTGATTTATTGGAGGTATTCTGACATCTAGGGCAAGAAAGGCTGGAGAAGATGGCGTCGGCTGAGGGCTATGTACCAAGGCGTACTGACGTCAGGATACTAGCTTATACAGCCGACGCCGGACCCAGACTTTGGGATTCTGGCCGACCTCTGCCTGCCTGCCGGCAGGAGCACCCTACAGTTATGACTGCAACAGTGAAGACACTCGAACATCTACATTTATGGTAGGTGTACACAACTGTACTTTCATTCCACTAGATCAGTATCAATTTCCTCAGAAATTCTTTTGTAAATGAAAACTTTGCCGTAGCAACATAGTCTCCACTTCATATGTTTGGCAGATATTCCAAGCAATTCATCATTTCTAGATACAGAACCTCTTCTGAAGTGCTACATTTATTAAAGGCATCCTGTCATGATGCTGGTGGGAGCTCTGGTAGTTTGCAGTTCTGTCCCATCAGTCAGATCAGGTAGACTGAATGGAATAGGATATCAAAGTTATATACTTACAGTAAAGCAGGATCCTTTTCATCCTGGTCCATCCAAAATGACATGCTTCGCTGCTTCCCCCTCTGGATTGTCACTTTTCTAGAGGGACCTGGTAGACTTACTTGAATTCCTATTGCCCTTCCTTATTTTCTCATTACATGTATGTGGTATTGTCTTTGAGGGCCTTATTTAGTATGTAGCAATATTGATCTGGTGGCAGAGACAGCACAGGTAAATGATAGTGTGGTACACAGGCCTGTAAGTCCACTATAGCTACAGTTCAGTCTTTATGTACTACTGCTAAAATTATGCATCATGAAATAAAAGGTTGCTGGGGGGGGTGGCAGTGACAGGATGATGCTTTGCCTGGAAATGTCTAGGGGGGGCCCCAACTTCACATTTGCTGGGGGCCCACAAAACGCTAACACTGGCACTGGCTTTGTCCATTAGTAGTACAGGGTGCAGTCCTGTGGTATATTTTCTGTTTTTCATGCATAGGACAGGGATGAACTTTAATGTGGATGGAGGGGTCTGTTCTAGAGCAGCAGTATCCTCTGTGAGATGTACCTGGCCCCCCAAACCATTCTGGTGATGTTACAGAAGATGATTAGATCCCTAAACAGAGTATTTATGATGCCATTGGACTTGCTGATGTACAGTAAATCCATTAATATTGGCTCAGAGGATGCCTTGTATGCCAGACACAGGTAATCTCTTAGCAGTCTGCAAGATGCAGAGTATAGTGACAGGGCTCTGAGTCAGTCCATGTAAGACGTTTTGCTTCGACCTTGTTGTATCCTTTTAGAAAGATCTCTGTGGCTGTTCCATTTGTTGCATGTGCCTGGACAGATGCATGCTAAAGGAGGCATTATACTCTGACTGGCCTAATGAGGGCTGTGTAAAAGGGAACAGTGACACCCTTAGATCTTGACAAAATCCCTTTGTTTATAAACTGTGCATTATAGAAGAATACTTTTGCCAGCCAGGTGGCTGAGGTATGCTAGTAGGATGAGTAGAGAAGGCTTAGGAGGCTTAGGCAAGGATTTCTTTACTACCTCAGCATATGCAGTAGTAATGTTTTGGTGATGTGGTAATGTAGTTATTATGGTGTGCTTTGCCCCAGATCATTTTTATTGTATATATTTTAACTCCATACTCTGAATAAACTGCAGTAATAAGTATAAACAAGTGAAAGAAGTTCCCGGAGTTACACATTAAATCTGGGCCCCTCGATTAGTGGTGAGAGACTTAGCACAGGATCAGATAATTCCTAGACATTGGTTATATTTTCATCTCTTTTACTTTATTCTTCCTAAGCAAGTGTGTTTAACAAACAATGGGGTCTTTCCAGTAGTCCTGTACCGCCATTCTTTCCCTTGCTGCGGGCATCCTGTTTGGGTTTATAGATACATATGTCAGAATTGTTTGGGGTCAGACAGCACTGATGTCTTGTTATTTTGTAAGACCTTTGGTATTAACTGTGGGATCAGTAGTTGGTTTGCACTGCTGTTTGTCATCAAGTCGTGTAGCAGTTGTGCTGCTCTTGAAGTATGTAGCTAATGTAGCTTATGTTTTTGAGAAGTAGTAGTTTTTTGTGGAGTTTTCCCATATGTTGTAAATTATCCTGAAGATTATTTTTTATTTATTTTTTTGCATATGTGCATTTTCAAAACCTACAGTTTTTAACAGAACAGTGGATTCTGTTAGTTCGATATTTTTGTACAATTTAAAATAGCTGTCTAAGTAATTAATGTCTCTGTTTTCAAGAACTGCAATAACTTTTGATTGACAGCTAAGTGAGCTAGACCCATTTTTTCCCCAGTTCAAACCTTTTGCAAAATAATAAAAGAATGGACTATAGATGCTGTTATAACATTAATTATACTTGAGGTTATAACATCAGTCCCAGTAACAGTTTTAGAAGACTAATCAAATCCGATCCCGTGACTAATGAGTAGCGTAGGCATTTACAGTCCGTAAACAGCTATAACTGTAGATAAGAAAACTGTTAAACACGACTGTCCATGTATAAAAACTGCAGTGTAGTTCCAGATTCAAGGTCCTGTTGAAAACACTTCCAATAAGGTTGTACTTGGTGTAGGATGGCAAGCAACCAGTTTCATTTACAGTAAATCTGTTTTTCATTTTATAGCTCATCTCCATTGTTGCACAAACCCATTATACAAACTGAGGGATTGTTTGGAATGTTCCATCAGGTGCACTGTTAAGATTGTTATAGCTTTGCTGGGGACATGGAAATAAATAAACCCGTCTCCTGTATGTCACGGAATTATTGATACTTTTAGAGGTAGAACTCCTCGACTTTTATTTTCAGTGGCATAAGACAGTTAGGAAATACACCTTGGAACTTTTCATGGTAGTTAATTGAAGAGATCCTTAATTTGGTAAGGGTTGTTTAACTCTGCTTGAATTATTTCTAAAGCTGACTGTACTGCTTGTTCTGTCTTTTTATGCTGTATTACATAGGACTTTTGCAGCCGATGCTCAGTGGGATGTAAGTCACAGTCATGCATGTACCTCTCAACCTCCTAGTGCAAGGAATCTGAACAAACCCTAAAAGAATGGGGGTGTAAAGGCCCAAAAATAGGGACAGATTTTAAATATTGCTCTTATAAACTTAGAAAGTTTCTAGAATAACAGGTTTTTGTTAGAATACACTTTCTGAAGGATATGAAGTCTGAAACTTAAATGTATGCCACTATTTAGTGGTCAGTCCTCAGTGATTTGACAGATTTTATGAAGATCAGACTAAACATATGAGGCAAAAATCTGGATTTTTTTAGTGGGTGTCCACATTACCACTGCCACTCCGTATGCATCTGTTATAGACTGGCCCAGTGCCACCAGGTTTTGTTATCTTGTCTGACTGAAGTATGAGTAAGCCAAATTCTAATCGTGGATGATTTACATCAGAAGGTACAGTACGCTATCATTATCTCTTTGTGTCCAGGGCTGTAAGTGAGCTGTTGCAGGTGGCATTTTGCCATGTAATGACATATCTCTGAATCTTATTCTATATGCTAGAACATATGCCAGTTTTGTACTGGCTATATAAGTGAAACTTCATTTGATCAAGTTACTGTTCCCTCCGAGATGTTGAATAATATAGTCAGATGGACAGTGATCCTCACAAGCAGGATGGGGAGCATATCTTATTTAAGGAAGTTTGTAGCATGTTTCTGTTTTTCTTTTATCAGTTTTACCATGCTTTGCTCGTTTCAGTTTTGCTTTTTTTCATTGGTGCATTTATGAAATGTTGCTTTAATTTCCCCGGCACTCTTGTGAGTTGGCATCCTTTATGATGCAATACTTAGGGAGTCAGGAGAACGACTGGAAATCATGGCACCCAAAATAACAATGGAATGCATGCCACTTCAGACAGTGTACTGCTTACTGAAATGTACAGTCCCTTTGGTGTACATCATCAGACAAGCATATTACTGCTTTGTTTTGTTAATGACTGTGCCATTCTGCTTTGGGTGTGGGGGGTAGGCAGTACACCTAAACTGCTAATTGTAGAGCTTTATTCAGCATGTAGGTCACAGTAGGCATTTAATATGCTGTGAC
Organism: Protopterus annectens; assembly: GCF_019279795.1. Lineage (NCBI taxonomy): Eukaryota > Metazoa > Chordata > Ceratodontiformes > Protopteridae > Protopterus > Protopterus annectens. Next base: position 1,815,130,933 of record NC_056725.1, on the reverse strand, counting down.
ATCCCCCCCCGGGCCAGTAATCAAGGAGCCTCAGTCCTCACCACTGACACCAGTGGGAGTCGATCACTTAAAACAAAATGGATACACACATTATTTTCAGATCCATCTCTGTGCACCAAACACCATTTCCCTTCAGAGCATACAGGGAGCACACCCAGTCCTGGAAATGGGCTTCCTCCTCCATGCCCAAATAAGACTTCACCTTTTTCTCTGCAAACAATATTGCCTATCCCTGCTCCACATAGCTGACACAAGCACACACTTTGCGATTTGATTTTTCACACATACGCACACACCTGAGAAAGGCTGGCACAGATGTACCTGTTATACCACCTTCATCTAGACTATGAGGTAGATTTGCTGCCAACAGACAGCTACTTTAAGGCTCTTACCAGGGTACCCAGTTACTCTTAGTACAATTAACACTTGTACAAATAGTAGTGTTTCCAAGTAGCAAGATTTTCAGGAGCATGAAGCCCACATTGCCACAAGATAAGTGCAATTCCTGTCAAAGGTTAAATTATTTTCTAAAAGGCCAGCCACAGTGAGAGATATAGATATACTTAATAATAAATAAAACATGGAAAATGCTGAATTATCTGTTTAGAGTAAACACAAGAGTTTCAGTCCACTGGAAATATAAAAAATAGCACAGATGGAAAGGCTCAGACAGACACAGAAAAACAATACTTTTATCTAATCTCACTATTTTCCTAACTGACTGAAGAATTACAATTCCCTGGCTACTTACTAAAGCAAGGCAAGATGAAGTGGATGAGTGTCTTTGATGAGTGCTGTCATTATCACATCTGTCACTAATATCTAAATGCAATTTCAGGGCCGGCTATAGAATGACATCACATCTTGTCACCTGACTTTGTGGTTCCCACACTAGCCCCCTGACTAGAAGCTGAACCAGAGTCTAGCACAGATGTGTCACAGTACACACCTAGTGCTTTGCTAAGGCATCTGGAGACTGTAAAACATTTCCAGTACTTTCATCCTTCTTGTAGAGACTAATCAGCCATTCCCTGGCACCCCAGGGTAGCAATTAGTTCACCACTAAGGACAATAAGAGCAGGATCCCAGATCAGACATTACGTCTCTGGCTGCATTCAAGCCTGTGAGATAAAATCTTTGACCTAAACCAAGTCATTTAATTTCAAGCTATTTTTCTTAAGGTAAGCTGGGCTGAGCTTAACTCGTTCCCTTCCAGCATCCTCTGTTAATATATATATATATATATATATATATATATATATATATATATATATATATATATATATATACACACATTTCAGCAATTACCACAATACAGTCTGTTGGGAGGGTGGCCTAATGGTTAAGGTGTTTGTCTTACAAACACAAGGTGCAGGGTTTGAGTCTCACAAGGGATAACTGGCTAAGCTTAAAATGGCTCACAAGGGCAGTTAGGGTTGGGAGGGTGGCCTAATGGTTAAGGTGTTTGCCTCACAAACACAAGGTGCAGGGTTTGAGTCTCACAAGGGATAACTGGCTAGGCTTAAAATGGCTCGCAAGAGCAGTTAGCTTAGTACTAACCTATGAACCTATGAACCTATACATGTATATTTCTTTTCTGTCCAGCAGGACCCACTGTTGATACATTTTTAACACAAGCAGCTTTACAAATCAGTTTGATATACAAATGACATACAATTATTTTCAAAACTCCATCTAGCTATGCTGGCATATGTTAAACATGGACTTCTCTACTCTCTCTGGCATAGTTGGCTACTTCACATAGTCACATATACCTCTTGAGTTTCTTTATATATTATTTTCGTACTGTCTCTGGAAGTGCTGTGGTACTTCTTTTTAACCATATGCCTTAAAAAGGTGATACGTTCCGTACATTTCCGTAGCAGAAAGGCAGTGTTGGTACTGATGAAAAGTGCTTTATGCTTCTCCGGTGCATACAAAACTGTGTGTGATGTATGTATTAAGTGTGTAAGTGATTATCCTGGGCAGTTGCAGTTTGGATTTTAAGTGGCTGATCTTCCATTATTGTACATTTCTGGCACTGTGGTTTCCCATAATAATCTATGGATTTCTGAGATGTGTGCTTCAGAAGCATTTCTCACCACCTGACAGATGAGATTGCACCCTGTAACTGGTTTGCTGATAGAACCAGAGCACAGCTTCATGTTTATTGTATCACTCTGATTGGCTCATACTTGTTACATGTCAGCAGAAGAAACTGTGTTAAGTGACTTTACAAAACATCAGCATGTTGTGCTGCTGAAAAGCTCTTGAATATTGTTTAATTGTCTGCAGCTGATTGAGCACTAGCAATAACTGCTTTAAAATACATTATTGCCTTCTTTGCAGATGCTTGAATATCTTAACCCATAAGTAGTTTACTGATTATAACAGTGCTGGTGTAGTGATATCTGTGTTCTATACTTAGCTATGTGTTTTATGATATGCATGCTTTTAAGGCATGACCTCCTTTTTAATTCAGCTGCCTGAAACGCAAGCTGTAAGATGCGCGCGCGCGCGCACACACACACACACACACACACACACACACACACACACAATCTGAGTAAGAGCTGTTTAATGAATGTTGGAGCCTCAGTCTTTTCTTTATGGATGTGCTGAGTTATTTTTGGTACTAGGTGTATTACTGTCACGTGAGGGAGGGAGGCACAGTGAGAATGAGAAGAGCCTGGAACCTATGTGTACTGCTGCACATTGCATTTACTGCTGACTCTGTAACTGGTTTGACAGTGGGCCCAGATTTTTAGTATGTCACTCAGATTAGCACTATTACACGGAGCAATTAGTACAGTGGTGTTACCCATTAATTGTGATATATTTCAGAAGGTGAAACAGTCGTAAGTTTGTTAAATGCATTGTCTGATTTAGGAAAAGTAGATGTAAGCAGGCAGAAAAGGAAAGGACACGTCAAAATGTTACATCTCACAAGTCAAAATGAAGAAAGGCTATATTTAGGCAAACTTGACTGTAGTATTCATTGCATCAAGCTGTAATTGCCAAAATGCAAATGAAATAAGATCATACAGCTTGATCCAAGAGTACTGCGTTTGTTCCTGTGAAATGCAGTCCTTGTTTTTAATAACCATGTGCTATAAATGAGTTCTGTGTGTCTTTAGCTGGGTGTAGAGCCTGTAGCTTCTAGCTCAGCCATTATGTAATCAGTGTCCCCTGCCTTCTTAGTAGTACAGTAACAGTGTATCTTTCCCGAATTTATTTTCATTTATTGTTTCAGTTAACCAAGATTTTTGTTAACAAGTGGCTTTAGTTTTCGTTAGTATTATGGCTACTCACATTGTCTTTTTCCTGCCTGTATCATTGTTCACTTCTTTTCCCTAAAACTTTGTATGCTCTCATGTACAACATTTACATGTTTTCCCCATTTTACATAAAGTATCTGTATGTATGTGTTGGAGGTGGACAGGATTGCATGAGCTCATGCCAACAGATCTGAAGATAACTGCAATAACTGCGTATAGCAGATGGTTTGTGTGTCATTAATTCTGCCATCAGTGTTTTTTCTGAAAGCTGTGGTACACGAGTGTCACTGGAATTGCTTATGTATAAGCACTTGTTTGTTGACATTAGCTGCATACCTTCTATCCTTTGGTACATCCGGCAGTGGTGTAGACTGTCTTATCCTTTGGTACATCTGGCAGTGATGTAAATTGTCGTATCCTTTGGTACATCTGGCAGTGGTGTAGATTGTCGTATCCTTTGATACATCCGGCAGTGGTGTAGATTGTCATATCCTTTGGTGTATCTGGCAGTGGTGTAGATAGTCATATCTTTTGGTACATCCGGCAGTGGTGTAGATTGTCATATCTTTTAGTACATCAGGCAGTGTTGTAGATTGTCGTATCCTTTGGTACATCTGGCAGTGATATAAATTGTCGCATCCTTTGGTACATCCAGCAGTGGTGTCGATTGTCATATCCTTTGGTGCATCTGGCAGTGCTGTAGATTGTCATATCCTTTGGTACATCCGGCAGTGGTGTAGATTGTCATATCCTTTGGTACATCCGGCAGTGGTGTAGATTGTCATATCCTTTGGTACATCCGGCAGTGGTGTAGATTGTCATATCCTTTGGTACATCCGGCAGTGGTGTAGATTGTTGTATCCTTTGGTACATCCGGCAGTGGTGTAGATTGTTGTATCCTTTGGTACATCCGGCAGTGGTGTAGATTGTTGTATCCTTTGGTACATCCGGCAGTGGTGTAGATTGTCATATCCTTTGGTACATCCGGCAGTGGTGAATTGTTGTATCCTTTGGTACATCCGGCAGTGGTGTAGATTGTCATATCCTTTGGTACATCCGGCAGTGGTGTAGATTGTTGTATCCTTTGGTACATCCGCCAGTGGTGTAGATTGTTGTATCCTTTGGTACATCCGCCAGTGGTGTAGATTGTTGTATCCTTTGGTACATCCGGCAGTGGTGTAGATTGTTGTATCCTTTGGTACATCCGGCAGTGGTGTAGATTGTTGTATCCTTTGGTACATCCGCCAGTGGTGTAGATTGTTGTATCCTTTGGTACATCCGGCAGTGGTGTAGATTGTATCCTTTGGTACATCCGGCAGTGGTGTAGATTGTTGTATCCTTTGGTACATCCGGCAGTGGTGTAGATAGTCATATCCTTTGGTACATCCGGCAGTGGTGTAGATTGTTGTATCCTTTGGTACATCCGGCAGTGGTGTAGATTGTTGTATCCTTTGGTACATCCAGCAGTGGTATAGGTTGTTGTCCTCCTGTCAGAGTAATAACACACTGCCAGGCTGTTAGCTGAACCATGAAATGTACCCCATTAGATCTGTTTATGGTACATGAAAAATTAAATGTTGACAGGATCAAAGTTTGTAGGGCATACTGATGTGCTATTTGTTTATTTACTTGTTTCATTTCTTGTTTCTTTTTTTAGTTAAGTAACTGCATTGTTCAGAAAAAAAAAACATATTAGGTACAATCTGATCATAAGGGCACAGGCATGGTTGGGAAGTAGCAGGAAAAAGTTTAGGGGGATGTGTACCAGCAGGAAATCATTTAAGAGTTATGCTGTTTGACATTAGTGTAATTGTCTCCATAGCTTTACACATTTGGTTGTTCTGTTTTATAGCTTTGCTGCATCTTCATCCAGCAACGTTTGAATATTGCACGTTTAACAAAGAAGCACAGTCGCTGTAGTATATATTATTATTTAGAGTACTAGAATAAATGGCTGTATGCTGCCATCGCCCATTCAGATTTCATTTTCTTGTATCCTTATGGTTTAAAAGTCTTGTGTACCCATTAAGTTAGTGATAAGGATTGTTAAGAGAAAGGGCAACAAGTCAGAAGAATATATATCCACTTTTATTTTTACCTAAGGGCTGAGAATTGAAGTTTAATGCTTTAAACACATTTATGTTGGTAAACTGTTCTCCAGTACCATCAGAAGTTTGTTTTTTTTTTTTTTTTGTAAAAGTTGCCCCTGTGTTAATAAGGCCAGTCATGCACAGCAAAAATGGGAAGGTGTCACACCATACCATCACTCAGCAAGTATTTCTTACTGTAAGACATCGGTCGGTGCAAACTACATGTAAGAGGTTAGATCTACTTATATTCATACTAAGCAAGGAAATGGAGCCTTTTGGCCTAAACATTTCTGACACATAATCAGGTATAACAGAGCAAACCAAGTCCTATGCACGAGGGAATGCACGGTCCAAACCAAGTAGAAAACACCAAATAGACCAGCAAGGCAGCACGGAGTTCAATATATTTATTTTAGTACTTAAATAACAGACTAGTTTCGGCAAACAGCCTTCCTCAGTGTAAGACAGTACAGTCAAGTTCCTTTTACTCATCCATTTAAATACATAACATGAGCCAATGAAAAATTGAGCTCATGAATATTAATGAAATTAAAACATATTTCTTAGACTTAATGTTTTTCTCATACAAATATACAGTGGGTAACATATATGATAAAGTCAATCCTGAACAGAGAAGATGACAACCCAGAATAAATATATACATATAATTTGACATGTTGAGTATAGTATAACATATCTGTCTAGCCATATAAATATATTTATATTTATCTTTTATTCTATACTTTAATCGCCACTGCACGAGATATTGAACATAAATTCATTAATACCAATGGTATTGTATATTGTATTGAGATGGCTCAGACTGCTGTATCAAAGGGGTGCAGTTGGGCAAATTGGGTGATCGACATATCCTGAGTATATAACTATCACCAACAATGGTGAAAATTAAGAACCAAAAACACAAAAGCATAAACTCCAAAACTGGAAATGTGATGATGAATACGGGTAATTTCAAGTGATAAGTATAAGTGTTTTAAAAATAACATATATAGGTGCTAGTCAAAAAGACCAGCATATTCTGGGTAAATGTTGTTCATACAAACACTAAGATTTTCCACATGACAGTTAACTATACATAAACACCGCCCATATCATAGTTGGTGCTACAAAAAGGCCCAGATGGTTTCTAAAGATGAATGTGACCCAAGGCTTAGTATCAGATTAGTCAACATTATTGTTACAAGATAACCATATTATCCTATAAGTGATCATTCAGTCCGGGATGAAATAGACCCCCCAATGTAGTAATCCAATATTTCTCTTTTTGATCCAGTGACCCATGCCAACCTTGTTTATTTGTTCTGTCTCCAGAAATACGATCAATAACCATGAAACTGAACTTGGCCTGAGGATGTTTCAGTGTATGTTGATAAAGGGCACTGGTCTCCTTATGGTTTTTTATATCACTGCGATGTTCATTCATTCTGAATCTCAGAGCTCTAGAGGTTTGTCCAACATAGAATGCCCCACAATAACAGGAGGCCAGGTAGCTACTGCAATTACCAAAGATCTTAATGTCAAATATTCTACACACGACTGGTAAACTCCTTGGATTTAAGCATATGTGGGCAGGATCCACAATGGCCACAAAATGAACCAATAAGTTCATCACCATGAAGTGTCAGTTGTTTATGAATGTACCCACTTGCCATGTGTTTGAAATGTGACAAGTAGGAGCCTAGGGTTTTACCACGTTTATATGAAAAAAGACATCGTGGTCCCAAAAGCTTGTCATTGCCAGTAGAATATTCCAATGTTTATTGATAATGTTTCTGATCATATTGATATTTCTGCCATAAGTTGTGATAAATCTGACACATGTACTGCAGAAGATTGATTTTTGTTCTTAATCTGGTATTGTAATAAGTCATCCCTCTCTAGACTATTTGCTCTACTCTGGGCAGACACAATATCAAATCTATCACATTAGTAACTAGTAGCCTCTGACTGAGATCCCTGCTGGCCATTTGATATTCCTCTATGTTTGAACTAAGACCGTATAAATTGAGATATGGGAATACTTCTGATGGTGTGACGGGGTGTAAACTTGATGCATGTAACAAGGTGTTATATTGGTACTTGCGGAAAAACCTGGTGGACAAAGTATTATCTGGGTTCCTGTAAACAGTGTCAACGGTCAAAATTGATGGAGTTTTTATCATATTCAAGTCCCCAGACATTGTCATTAAGATACTCAACAAATTCCTGCAAGTAACCCCAATATCAGCCACACCATAACCAGCAGTCGTCCAGCTCCAAATGTCCATTTCCACCTGAAAGATGTTGTGTGATATATCATAATCAGGTATGTCGCTTGCTTTTATAATTTCACTAACAGAAATCTTCAAGTTTGGCGGCCCTCATGTTTTGAAAACTTAAAATTTCATCACATCAATAAACACACCTATTTACCTCCATGTCTTACTCCATCACTATCCTAGCTTTTTTGATAACACATGTAGTTCAAATAGTCTGTCATTTTCTAAGAACCTCATCCAAGAAAGTAAGTAGAAAAAAATGTTAAAATACAGTCTTATGTCCAACTCCCCCCTTCCATCCTTTCTCCATATAGTAGCACCTGTAATAGCCAAACCATTTTACCCACATCCTATTTCTGTCCTTAACTATGGGCACTGTTCTACAACAATTCAAGCATATCCTAATTGTACTTGTTCATAGGTAGGTACTAGGCTATTGGCTCTAGGGCCTATATATGCCTAGCCAAAAAGGTACCATGGCTTTCGCCACCCAAGAAAATTATTTTCTTGTGCCCCTGTCGAGCAGAGCATCAGAAGTGATCCCCGGGGTGAATTTCCTATCCCTCATCCAATCATAAAGATTTTTCTTGAAGAATGCTAATGAGGAGCTTTGTTTGATATAGATAGGTAGTTTGTTTCAGAGTATGGGAAGTCTCTGGGACAGGAATCACTGCATTTTGAGGTTTAGACTTCTAGCATTGAGTGGCATTGCCCTCAGATTTTGCTTGTTTGTAACTGTTAGATACTTGTACTTAAAACCTCCTCATCTCCAACTATTCATCAGGATTTTAAACCCATTTCAGTCCATTGCCTGTTAAAAAATATTTGAATTGGCTGTGAATGATTTTTTTATTCAGCACATAAATATGACCTGATCTCATTGGCACTCAGATGGATTCAGAGCAGACCACAGCACCTTTTTTGGCCATTTAAACACACACTGGTATGATATACTGCATTACAGAAAAAAGGTTAATAGTTGGTATCTTCATAGACCTAAAAAAGCATTTGCGTACATCACTCATACCCTTCTACAAAAAACTGAAACATTTTGGTTTTACTCTAGGCATTTTCAACTGACTCACAAATTAACTTGTGCACAGAATGTTTTGTTCAAAATGGTAATCACTTTTTAACCCGACACCTTTACTGGTAGAGTCCCACTGGGATCAACACACGGACCCATCCTGTTTTTGCTTTTCATAAATGACATAAAAACACCCTACCCTTGAACAGAATTATCCTTTATGCTGACTGCATTCTCCTTTGTAGGCCCAGCTCAACTTCTTTCACTAAACAGAAGCAGCTACAGATAGATTCCAGTGCCATATCTAGATGCTGTTTAGAAAACAAGACAAGCTAGTGTGCTGTTTGTGACTAAAGCTGGTATTAGGTCACCCATTAAACATAACAGACCTTCACAGTAATAAAACAAGCATACAAATTAAGAAGGTGCCTGTTAGATCTAGCCCTTTCATTCACCGCCCATCTAAAATACACAAGAGGCAAAGTCACTAATCAACTGCAAGCTTATTGCACAGTCCCAGAAACCTTACCTCAGAATTAAGGAGAGAACTTGTCCACATCTCCTAAGTTAAATATGTCTTCCTAGTACTTATTGAATGCAAGTACAGACACCAAAATTCTTCAGAAATCATAAACTAAGTTTGTTGGTCCCTTCCCCTAGGTATTAGTGTCATTGCTACCCTAAAATAGCACACTGGCTCCCAGTTACAACCTGACTTCTCTCTTTTTGCCCTCATCCACCTTTAGATTTCTCTCCTTCACTACTACCGCGTCTCTGCAATAAGCAGTGTATCATTTCCTCTTCTGTTGTCTTTGGTGTACCTCTGACAATTCTTTTAAAACGACAAAACAAGTCATACATACATACATACAAATGTTTCAAGCATGGGCATTAAAGCCCTTATAGCTTTGTTCCCATAATAAATGTCCAGGCTGTTCTTAAAAATATCTAAACTAGTACTTGCTTTAATGTAATTAGGTAGTCTAATCCAAGCATCAGCTACTCTGTCAGAGAACCAATTAGTACACTTCTCATTCCTATAGAATCTTCTACATAGGTTATCTGAGGATTGTCTTGCACTTTTTGATAACCCCAAACATTCCCAAAGGTAGTTGTCCTTAAATGCCCTATATACCTGAATAAGATCCACTTAAATATCTGTAAGAGACACTGTACAAGTTCAGATATTTTAGTCTTTCATAATAACGTAGATTTTCACATCCATGGATGCCCTTAGTATATTTCCGTTGTACTCTTTCCAGTTTATTCATGCTTGTTTTCCTGTAGGGTTTCCATATTGTTATTCCATACTCAAGTTTGGGTCTAATGTAACTAACAAACAATGACTTCATTGTTTTATTTCCTAGACTTTATAAATCTTTTTATACAACCTATAGTTCTATAACTATCGTTAGCCAATTGGTTGATATGATTAGAAAACTCATAGCTGAATCTACCCATATACCCAAGTCCTTAAAAGACTTTACAGTTTCAATCACTGTGTGCTGTATTAAATATTCACCTTTCAGTTTGTCTCCCAAATCTCATATGCTTAGTTTTTGATGTATTTATCAGCATATTATTCTCCTGTGCCCAAATGGTCAGTTTGGTCAAGTTATTTTGCAGACATGCCTTATCTGTAACTCTTGTAATCAGTTTACCCAATTTCAGGTCGTCAGCATATAGACTGTAGAACACTTCAGATGAAAAAGTAAGGTCTGAAAGATACAATCTAAACATGTAAGTGCCTAGTACAGAGCCCTGTGGGACACCTTGACTGTAACCAAGGATTTCACCTGTCCAGTTGGTGTGTGATACTTGCCATGTCCTATTTGTAAGCCATACAGCTTTTCATGTTATCAACAGTACATCAATACCTAGTTGTACTAATTTATTGATCAGTGTTTTGTGTATGACCATGTCAAATGCTGAAGTTAAAATCTGTATAAATCACATCACAGCACAATTTTTCATTCATAGCTGTTATTATATTGTTATAGAACATCATGTTACAGGTGGTAATAGATCTATTTTCAACATATGCATGCTGATATATGGTTTCAAGTCCCAACCTATCCAGTTCTGACAATAACTTATCCAGTATTACCTTCTCCATTATTTTTCCACAACATGAAAGTAGACTTAAGGGTCTATATGATTCTGGGTTTGTCCTACTCCCCTTTCCCTTAAAGACAGGTTTAATAAATGTATGTCTCCAATCTTGAGGAATCTCCCCATATTTATATGACCTAGTGAATAATAGATGTAATGGCAGTGTATGTTCTTGCTTAAGTGTTCTCAGGCATTGTTACTTATTCCGTCACCTCCCTGTGCTTTTTTTGTATCCACTTTGCACGGTTCTTTTCCAATATAATCTAATTTGATTCCAATGTCTGGAGTAACCTGGATGTAACTAGGACAACTTACCACCCCTTTTGTGGAGCCAGACTGTTTTGCATAAGATTTTGTAAATATATCTGTAATCTGTTGTGTCTGAGAATAAATTTTAGAATCTGTACACAGTTTATCAGTTTGTGTATCTTTACTCCTTCCACATCTTATGTATCTGTAAAAAGGTTTCATATTATGCAAATTTTCTTCAAATTTTTCTTGATCTTGTCTAACACTATGCTTGATCTGTTTGTCCAGCTCATTTATTTCAGTTTTCAAAGTTGTAGTTCAACCTCTCTTCCATTTCTTATATTTTTTGGCTCTCACCTTAGTCAAGTACCTTGTTCTTATGGAAATATACCCCCCTGATGTTGCGTGCCTAGATCCTGATGTTAAACATTTTTTTACTTTTTGCACTCAAACAATTTCTCTTTCAAAACTTTCCACATTCCATCTGCAGTTTTTCCACTGAACACCTCACTCCAGTTAGTTTTATATAGTAACTGTCATGGGCATTCAGAATCGCCAGTTAGCTGAAACACCTGATCTTCATAAGGATCATTTGCATATATCCCATGTGCTCTGATAGAAGAGGTTTGGGAGGTCACTCAGTGGAAGTTCTAGCTTTGCTGGAGTTTTCATTTTGTTTTTACTGATTGGTTTTACAGTGACGTTCTCACTCATTGTTTTACTGTGGGGGGAAGAAAACAATTATTTCAGGTCATAGGTGAAAGCAGAACTTCAGAAAAATTGGAACAAGTGTCCCAAGAAAAAACAGAGTGCTGGGTATTCAGGAACAAATGTGTAACCCACTTAAAAGAATTTAGTTGCACCTGCTTTTCAGTACGGTGGCTCAAGATAAATGTTTGGTCTGTGACCAACCCAGCTCAGGTTTCACCCTTTATGTTTAATCCATCCGGATTACTTAACTGGTTTGTATAACTGTGTGAATGTAAGTGGCCAAATCGTTCTGTAAACTAGCCTCTGATTAAAACGTTAAGTAGACATATAGTTATGCATTATGCAGCAATGGTCTTGCTTTTCAGGCTGGCTGTACTAAGATATATGCAAACAGTCAGATTTGCTGTTTTCAGGTTGACTTCTCTGAATAGTTAGAAGCAAGCTACCAGTATAATAACATTCTTAAGTTCTTGTGTCATGTATTTTCAGTGTAATGTATACATTTTCTTTAAATTGTGCATCACAGTTAATTCAAGGAACACAAGCGCTATTACTTAATAGCCTTTCTCTACCAGTCTATGCTCTATTAATGATCAAAATGTTTCCTTCATCTGTGCACTAATTGTTACCCTGACTAGTACTGTATAAACATATCCTAGTTACTTTCAAACCTCACTGCTTAAGCTTTCAAAGCTGTTTTGTCATCACTTTCATTAACGTGTGGTTTTAATATTTGCCATTTCTGTCCTGTCTCAAATGGCAACCAACTTGGTAACAGTTCATAGAAACTGTTGTAGCAGTATTATGATGCAATGACAGTGCCTTAGTGTGCCTATTTTGTGTCTGAACAGGGTCCTTGAGTCAGCTCACCAGCTCATGTGAACAGATACAATTAAGTAACTAAATAATAACATTAAGTGCATACTTTTAATGGATGTACCTTGGAAGATGGTAATGAAAAAGAAGTTATGTATTCACCATAACGTTCCATCTGAGTAGGTAAACTTCATTTGTCAGTGACCTATGGGTATCGGATCCATATTGGATCTGAGCCGGCAGCTTTAAACAGCTAAGATCCGAGTTCCAAGCTCCTCCCCTTACCCATAATCCCCTACCATCCCTCTCTGACCTCAGATCGAGTTTGCTGTAGTAATACAGAACATTACAAAACAAAGGATCACCTGCACATCCTAACCTGGTGTTATCCGGAGAAAAGGAAAATGAATCCTTCTAGGACGCACTGTAGGTTAGGGGGATGGAGGGGGAGTTGGTTGCTGACAAATTAAGTTTACATACTCAGATGGAACGTTATGGTGAGTACATAACTTCTTTATCTGAAGTAGATAACTTCATTTGTTCATCAACCTGTGGGACAGAGTCCCCAGCTACCCAAACTTGGGAGGTCCTCATGGAAGGATATTCCGGAGCACTGCAGAGCCGAAGGATGCTCTCCCTCTGGAAGTTATATCCAGCTTGTAATGGTTAATGAAAGTATGGGATGAAGCCCAAGTGGCTGCTGAACAAATGTCATCCAAGGGCACTCTGGAGCAAAAGGCAGCAGAAGTAGAAATCGATCAGGTAGAATGAGCGTGGACTCTTTCAGGTTCAGGCCAGCCAGAACTCTTGTATGCCAGAAGTATACATTGGGAAATCCATCTGGACAATGTAACTTTTGATACTGGCTTGCCCAAAGAGGATTTAGCAAAGGATACAAAGAGTTGCTCAGATTTCCTATGTTCAGCGGTCCTGTGCAAGTAGAATCTCAATTGCCTGTGTACGTCCAGAGAATGTAGTTTGTATTCACCCCTGTTTTGATAGTTTGGAAAGAAAACTGGTAAAGTAATAGATTGATTGATATTGGGCTCAGAAGCAACTTTGGGTAGAAAGGAGGGATTGGTCCTGAGGGAAACTCTGTCTTTATGGAAGACCAAGTAAGGAGGTTTGGCGCAGAGGGCTTGAAGCTCCGAAACCCTTCTAGCCGAAGTGATAGCAATGAAAAGGCCGTCTTCCAAGATAAATATTTTTGAGCCATCGAAGCTGCAGGTTCAAACAGAGGGGCCGTCAGAGACTGGAGAACAAGGGTTAAATCCCATGGAGGGACTGTGTCTTTAACCGGAGGCCTTAAGAGGAAAGTGCCTTTTAAGAAAGTCTTACATAATTTGGAAGAGGCTAAGGAACCGAGATCACTTCCCACATGATAATGGGAAATAGCGGCTAATTGGACTTTGACCGTAGAAGAGCTAGCACCTTGGTCGAATAAAGTTGACAAAAATTCTAACACTGCTGGTATCGGAGCTGTAAAAGGATCCAATTTTCTATGCTCCACCCAGATTGTAAAGCGTTTCCATTTGCTGTTATAAACCTTTCTTGTAGAAGGTTTATGAGCGGCTACTAAAATAGCCTTAACAGAGGACAAGATACCGGGAGTCCTAGCTATTACTGGAACTGGATCAACCAAGCTGTGATCTTGAGGTTGTCCAGATTCGGGGTTGATAATCCTAGTGGGTGAGAGATCAGATCTGGGGTGGGATCTAGAATCCATGGAGGATTCACCAGATGAGACCATAGGCATGGGAACCATGTTTGACGAGGCCAGAATGGGGCTATGAGGATGACTCTGCCCCCCAACCGACGGGCTTTCTGCAAGAATTTTAGCATTAGGAGAAGAGAGGGATAAGCATAAAGTAGACCGGATGGCCAAACATGCACCAGAGCGTCTCTGGGGGATTCCCCTGATGGTGGAATTAGAGCATAGTAGTCGCTGCACTTTGCGTTCGAAGGAGACGCAAAGAGATCGCAGCAAGGTTGACCCCACTTGAGGAAGATTTGCTTCGCTATTCTGGGGTTCAGAGACCACTCGTACGGTGAGAGGATGGTTCGACTCAGCCTGTCAGCCAAAATGTTTGACCGACCCGGAATGTGCGTCGCTATGAGAAAGTGGTTGGTGGAGATCGCCCATTCCCAAACTCTCATGGCCTCTCGACAAAGTGGGTAGGATCTGGTTCCCCCCTGTTTGTTGATATACCAGACCACTGACATGTTGTCTGTCTGAATTGCAACTGTCCCTAAGGGAAGAAGGGCCTGGAGTGCTTGCAACGCCAAAAGCACTGCTCTTATCTCTAGGACATTGATATAGGTTCATAGGTTCATAGTTTATTACTAAGCTAACTGCCCTTGCGAGCCATTTTAAGCCTAGCCAATTATCCCTTGTGAGACTCAAACCCTGCACCTTGTGTTTGTAAGGCAAACACCTTAACCATTAGACCACCCTCCCAAGGTCTCTGAATGGGTCCACGTGCCTTGGACTGTTCTGCCCATACAGTGCCCCCCCCCCACCCACCCTAGGCGAGAAGCATCTGTGGTCACCGTGGCTAGAGGAGTGGACATAGAAAAGGGATGCCCTGTCTGGAGGTCCGGGGACTGGATCCACCAAAGCAGGGATTTCCTGCAAATCCTGCTGAGGGAAATGGGAGAACTCAGTGGATGTTAAGTGGGAGAACTCAGTGGATGTTGCAGAATGGATCACTGAACCTGCAAGGTCTGTTGAAGTATCCTCATGTTCAAGCGCGCTAAAGATAGCAGATTGATTGTTGCCACAATGGAACCTAGAGCTCTCAGAATCAATTCCGCTGGAGGAGCCAAGGAGCCGAGGATTGTAGAAGGGTCAGTACGTGGAGCTTCAGAGTTCGAAGCCGGTCCGGAGTTAAGAAGACTTTCTATAGGTTTGTGTCTAACCTGGCTCCTATGAAGTCTAAGATCTGGGTTGGTTGAAGGGAAGATTTCTTGAGGTTGATTGTGATTCCCAGCCGGGAGGCCAAGTGAAGGAAGTAATTTCTAGCTGAACGTAGTAGATGCCTGGTGGGGGCGGTCAGGAGCCAGTCGTCCAGGTACGGGAAGACCTGTATCCCCTGGAGTCTCAGGTGGGCCGCTACAACTGCCAAAACTTTGGTGAACACCCTGGGGGCTGTGGTGAGACCAAAGGGAAGGGCCCTGAACTGGTAGTGGCTGGCTCCTAGCCGAAAGCGGAGAAACCTTCTGGATCGTCTGTCCATCAAAATGTGGTAGTACGCATCCTTGAGGTCTATCGAGCACATCCAGTCATTCTCCTGTAAGAGTGGGAGAATGGATTGAATGGTGACCATCCGGAACTTCTCTTTGGCCACTGACAGGTTTAGAAAGGACAGGTCGAGGATTGGCCTTAAGTCCCCTGTCTTTTTTGGCACCAGAAAGAACCTGGAGTAAAAGCCCGATCCGGATTGGTCTCGGGGGACGTGCTGGATCGCTCTTTTTTCTAGCAGCTGGCTTATTTCTGCGGCTGCTGCCTCCCTTTGATTGGGTGGGACATCGGGGAGGCTCCGGGGTCTGGGAGGGGGATACAGAAAGGGAATTTTGTAACCTCTGGATATGATTCGAAGCACCCAGCGATCTGTTGTAATGGACTCCCAAACTGCTAGGTGCCTCGAGAAGTACCCCCGACTGCCTCCTGAGTGGAACAGTCGGGCAACCCTTCAGGGCTGCTATGAAGGCCGATCAGAAAAGGGTTCTCTCGACCTGAAATTCTTCGGTCCCCCTCTGCCTCTGGGACGGCATCCACCCTGTCCTCCTCTGCCTCTGAAGGACGAGGAGTCCGGAGAGAAACGGGACTGTTGAGACTTCTGGAACCACATCTTCTTTTGTCCCCTTTGGTTCCTGGAGAAGGACCTCTGGGGAGCCGAGAAGCAGACTCCGACGGCAGACAACGTCTTCCAGTCTTTCTCGCTCTGGACCAGCATGTCGCGGATGGTCTTGCCAAATAGCGAAGAACCATCAAATAGGGCATTTGCGAAGGATGCCTTGAAGGGTTCCGTAAAATCGCAAAGGCGGAGCCAAGCATGTCGCCTTAAGACAATGCCCGCTCCGCTAGCTCTAGCGGCTCCTTCCTTAGCATGGGAAAGGAGCCGCATAGAGGTGTTCGAAATGGACTTGAGTGGCCATTCGAGCTGAGAATACCTTCGTATCCTCTGCTGACATGGACTCTGGGGGCGACCCAGCGTATTCCTTGATGAGATTCCGCTGGAGTCGTATCACGTGTGCCATATAATTCAGTGACCTTATGGAGAAGGTAGCTGAAGCGAACATCCACTTCCCCAGGCGGTCCATCGTCTGAGACTCCTTGTCGTGAGGGTGGACCGAGGAACTCTCCTAGGCTAGTTCCTTCTTGGTGGCGGGCGCCACCAAGATGGCATCTACAGGAGCACCCTTACTCCAAACCGTCTTATCAGTGGGGGGACTGAGGATTCTATCTGGTCTCTTAGGAATGGGCTCCACAGTGTCCGGTTCCTTCCATGCCCTGGTAGTGATCAGATCTACCAGGGGATTGGCGGGAGGGGACACCCAAGAGGTAGATGGGCCTGTGTCAAATGCCTCCAGAAACACAGACTCATCCGAGGAAGGTTTTTAGGCAGACCACCCCCCTCTAATGCGTAATATTTCCATAATGTCTCCGAAGGAGATGTCTTTGGGGGTGACCTTGGGGAACCTTCCCCTTCTTCTAAATCTGTGTCTTTCGTGAAGGACTCAGGTGAGTCCAAGTGCCTCCTCTTGCACTTAGGAACCTACTCGGGGGGGCTGTCTGAAGAGGCCTCACCAACCACATCTTGTTCCTCCAAGGGAACCATCTGGGACATAGGCGCAGGCTGTCCCTGGGGCCGGGTGATGCAAGGTAGGCCCGTCTGAGAGTGAGTGCAGGGTGGAACCGTAGAAGGAGCCTGGGGCCTCGAATCCCTCGACAATACCCTCTCCACAATATCGAATGCCAAAGTAGAACTGCTCGCCCTTGGATCCGAGAGCAGTCCCCTCGGATCTGATATGTGGATCAGAGCCGGCGCTGAAGCAATCGGATACGAAGGGCCAGTATGCTCCGACTGAGATGGAGCCGAAGTCACACTGACACCTCCGGATCCGAAGCTCAGCTCTCGGCTCCGAGAGCTTGGATCCGAAAAGGGACCCGACAAACTCGAGGGTGCGGTCGGAGCTGAAGTACAAGGTACTATCGGCGCAGAACCTCCCCCGGCTCCTATGCAACTCTGATCCAAAGGCTCCGAACCCCGGAAGTGGGTTGGAGAAGGAGCAATTGGGGGGAACAAGCGGATCGAGCTCCCCCCCAGAGGGGGGGAGGCAGGAGCACTCCCATCTGCAGCTGGGCCTGGAGGAACCTACGCATCATCCGGTTCATATCTGCATCGGACAAGCTTCGGGTGGACCTAGAAGAGACCACCGAGATGGGCCGGGAGTGCCGCCTCGATGACCTCGAAGGTGACCGGGTCTCCTCCTCCGGCTCAGGGGAGAAACGAGGTGAATGGAGCCGGGAAGGAGAAGGCCCGGAAGCCCTGGGAGAGGCTGCTTGTGTAGCTGGCGGAGCCGAGGAGGAAGACTCAGCCCGCCGCTTGTGATGTCTCTCTTTTTTCCTCTCCCGCCTTGCTTCCCTCTCCTCCTGGCCTAAGGTGGGAGGATGAGTCCCTGCCAAGGGAGCAGGGGTAGAAGGAGACACTGCCGCGGCCGGTGCCACCGAGGGAGAGGAGGTCGAAATTGAGTCCGGGGGCAGAAGTCCCGCCAGAATCAACTTCGACCTCCTGTCCTTTAGGGCCCTGGGGTTGAAGGCTGCACAAATAGTGCAGCCTGAGGAGAGGTGGTCAACCCCAAGGCAGATAACACACCGAGTGTGGCCATCTGCTGGGGATAGCTTATGGCCACACTCTGTGCATTTAGAGAAGAAGGTTTTTGGGGCCTCAGGCATAGTCTGACTAAAAAACACACAAGACCCAATGCACACGCCTTCACACACACACGGGGAGGAAATTAAACTAGACTAAATAAAACAATTAACAAATTTTATAACTAAAATTCTAAGTAGGGAGCAACACACACAACAGTAATTTAACTACGGGAAAAAAAGGGTAGATAATAAGATTTTTCTCACAAAACGACTAACTCCCACATCTGGAACTCGTTCTAAGCTGCTGATTCAACCGTGGCAAACGAGATCTGAGGTCAGAGAGGGATGGCAGGGGATTATGGGTAAGGGGGAGGAGCTTGGAGCTCAGATCTTAGCTGTTTAAAGCTGCCGGCTCAGATGCAATATGGATCCGATACCCACAGGTTGATGAACAAATGAAGTCAACTACTTCAGATTTGTGCTTTTTTGTTGGAGCGCTCATTTTTGTGCCTCTGAAACTGTACAAGGCTAACTGTACAGGAGCTTGGAATAGCTGCATCTTGATTGGTCTCCTTCTCCAGATCTATAAACAAGTACAGGTAGTACCTCACAATTCAGCCATAATCCGTTCTGGATCAGTGGTTGAATTGGGAAACGCCATTTCCCATACAATTGTATGGAAATGGTTTAATTTGTCCCCGGCCCAAACAAAATTAAAAAAATACACTAAAAAAATAAAAAAAAAAGTACTTCACCATGATTTGAAGTGTAGAAAATCTCATAAGTAGGTGAGAGGATGTGGGGGAAGGATGGAGGAGGAATGGAGGACTACTGTACATTCCTAAAACTATGGTTCACATGTCACATACAAATTTATTTGATGTTAAATCCCTCTAAGAATGCAAGCTAACATGTTTTCTTTCCAGCTAAAATGAATGCTCATTACATCATTGTGTGATAGCAGTTATGAAATGAATATCTGTCTCTGATTATGATTAATATTTCCTTTAGTTCACTTTGATGTATTGCAACCGTTTCCTATCCACACCCCAAAAGAAACAGTAACACACAAACAGTGTATACTGGTGTGTCTGATTTTATTTAAATCCCTCTCCAGCTCTTTGCTCGTTGGCTCCCCTACTTCTCCTTCATTCAGGTGAGTCGGCATCTTACACTTGTGCCCATTCCCTCTGCCCAGCCTCACCAGTGTCCATGCCAAAAACTGAATGAGTCACTATATTTACACTATTTACAGTCCACTTATGTCTTTAGATGTTGGAAGGGGAGTCTTCATCACCCTGTCCTGCCTTTTCCCTCTGTTCTTTTGGCAGGTGTACGTGAAAAAAAAATTTGTCCAGGGTATCTCTTCTCTTCCTCTTTTTTTCAGGATGGTGTTGAAGTGGTGCATGTTTGTGTTAAACAAGTCCATCATCTTGCTGACATCACCTGTGTTGGGATGCCACTCCAAGACTGTAGCCTGCACTTCCCCCAGTTGGATAAAAGTTCTTTAATGCAAGCTGTTGGCATAGGTCCTTTTTCCCCGGCATCCTCATCTTCAGAAGAAATTTCCCTTTCTTTTTCTTGAACTTTAAATTGCAAAGTGCTGCAAGTTCCTCCATTGTGAGCTCATCGTGACAGTCTTGTAGCAGTTCCTCCACATCCGTCTCCCTTATGCCCAGGTGCTCTGCTGTGGAAATGATGTCTTGCAGCACTTCACCTGCTTCAGCATCTTCAGCGGCTTCATCCACAGTTTTGCCCTGGGAAAAGGAAGGAATCAGTTTCTTCCAGGCTGCAAGAAGGGCTTTCTGTATCACTCCATCCCAGACACTTTTAATGAATGATATGGCATGAAGAATGTTTAACTCACTCTTCCAGAATTCCTTCAGTGTTTTATCTGAAGAATGGGTCACATTGAAGCGCCTGGAGAAAAGTGCTTTTGTGTAGAGCTTCTTGAAGCAGGCATTGACTTGTTGAGCCATAGGTTGAATGAGAGAAGTACATCTCAGTTCTTGATGGTATCTACAGAATATCCAGCAGTGCAGTAGTTCATTAAAACGCAGCGGTAAATGTGTCAGACAGCTAAGTTAGGTTCACGCTTCCATTGCAAAAAAACGTAAGTAGCACTAATTAGTACTCAAAAACACTGTCAGTTTAAGCCTAGATTGCTGCAATGAAAATTTAAAAAGTAGAAGCATAAACTATAACAAATTCAAAAATAAGTAAAAAAAAAAAAAAAAAAACAAACTTAACAGTGTTACAGAGTTCTAGCAGAATTTTGGAAGACACCAAGTATAAATCCAAGATTGTTCCCTACAGAGCTCTGCCTTCATTATTAACAACCATCATGTTACTAGCACCCTTAGCCTTTACCAGTGAGCTGTGTGGCAGAGAATCAGATGCCTTGCAGAAATTTAACATTACCACATCTGCCTCTGGGCTGCTGTGTAGGAATTTTGTGACTCAGTTATAAAAGCCAATCAAAACTGTTTGTCAAGACTGCCATCCAGCTAACCTTTGCTGCTCTATATTTATTGTTGTTGTGTCTTTCGGCTTTTCCCAGTTAGGGGTTGCCACAGCGGAACTCCGGTCCGCTAATGATTGGTAGTTGATTTTTACGTGCCGAGTTACCAGCCCTGATGCACAACCTTCAACGAAGGTACGCCCATTCACTCATGTCTCCACGCAGAAGACGCTCTAGCTGCGAATCGAACCGGCTTGTCTGTAAATTCCTTACACCACCAATTCTTTGCAAGCTCCAAAACATTCCCCAAAATAGACGCTACATGAATTTGTTTATAATTACATGCATCTCGCTTTGTTTTTTTTTTTATTTTCCAGAACAGTGGAAGTGCAGTATTTTCCAGAACAGTGGAAGTGCAGTAGCTGTCTTCCAGTCATCAGGTACCATTGCTTTACTAGCAACATTGTAAGGAATGCCATCTTGTCCGTACTTCTCCTTCATAAACACGTACATGCCTTCTATAACTGAGCCTGTACATTCTCATTTTTATGTAAAAGGGAAACAAACTATTTAATATGCTATCCTGTTTACTGGCAAAATTCAGCCACAAAACATGCAATTCAGAGGGTGCAGTAACAAAAGTAAAAAGAGAGTAAAAGTAACGCTGCTTTTTATAACTTTAATCTACTTCATTTCAATGAGTTTGCACAAAATGGACCAGTTCCAGTAAAATCCTGACTGTCACAGGTGACCAGAGTTCAAACAGGGGATCGACTACCTGTAGCCATTGCTGAATCAGCACTAGGCAACCCAGCAGTTGCCTATGGCCCTTGCTGGCTGCACTGCTGTGTGTGTCATCCTTTGGATGAGATGTTTACTAAATGAGAACTTGTTACCTGTTTGCCAGCCATTCCCTATTGCATATCACCAGCACAAATTCTTTTAAAGTAGCATAAGCGATTTTATTCTTCAATGGCAGCAGGCAGGTAAAGTTGTTTACCAACAGTATCCTGTTCATTATAGATCTCTTTAACATGCCGTTATTCAATGATGTTTCGTTCTGCAGTGATTGTGCTTACTGATTGTTATTAGTGGATTATAAGGACATCAGTTTTTATTGGCCTTTTATGGTTGAAATCTTATTAAATGGGCAACCTTGTCATTACTGGTTCATGTTTTGTTCCACTGCTTACTGGAAAAATGTTCAAAACATACATTTGAAACACACTCTGACAAGATGGGCTATATTAAACAATCAAGAAGGTGAATCAAAGAACGCATGCATTTATACTCGGGCCTAAAAATGTGTGCAGGGGGTTGGCCATTTGAAAACAGTCAAAATGTGCACTTAATCTGCCACTGGCCAGGTGAATTTTCTATGAATGTGGGTTTTAATAATGCTTTTTCAATGAGTGTGAGTTTCAAGGGCAAAGAAGTTTACTATTGCTCACACCCAAGTCTGTTTTCATTATGAGACTGTATTGTTTTGTATAGCAAATGGCTGTCAGTGTTTGTGCTATAAAATATGAAGTAAAAGTTTTAAATTAAATCCAGATTTCTGTAATCATTGTAGAACTACAGAAGAGTTGCACACTAACTGGTGTAAACAGTGTTTTATAGTAACTGCAGAGAGAGAGAGAGATGCAAGTAATGGGACATTGGAATGTCTGCTGGGTGAGGATGATAGGGGATGGGGGACATGGGGTGGCCCTGATCCATTACCTGCCTAGGGTTTCATTTGACCATGAACTGGCTGCGTATGTAGCAACTGGTAGGAGAGGATGGACATTTGACGCTGTTTTCAGGTAGCCTGTCCTGGAGGAAGGGAACTCTGGCTCTGCACGTGGGTGACACCGAGTGAGAACAGTAGATGTTCACCCTGTGGAGTTCAAGCCTTGTGAGTCTGCACTGCTATGAGCAACTCGCACAATAAGCTGAGGGTACTTCAGTATGTGCAAGATTGTCTGCCTCTGAAAGGTAGCTGTAGTAGAGCTCTAAAGAGCCTACTACAGGTAAGAAAGGGTGCTGTGTCAGGGATTTGGTAGGGTGTCCTAAAGGACCAGTAAAATGGCTTGCTGGCTGACACATGACTCTCGTTGTGGAGTGGATGAGCTGATTGAGAATTCTTGGGTAGGAATGAATGGACCCATATGACTTCTCATCTTCCCTGGGTCTTGGGTACAAGTAGCAGGCCATCTGGCTGTGGAAACGGGGTGGAGGTAAAAAAAAAAATATGTAAAAAAATTTAAAAAAAAAAAAATGTAAAAATTATCAGTTTTTGCAAGTATTTTCACCCGGCTTAGCAAATATACTATTTTCTCATAACAAGTCCCCATCCAGGTGCTGAGGTCACAATTTGAAGATTATGCTTGCTACAATGTAATCCTTCTGTATCAGTTACGATATGCACATTTAGTAGTCAGTTTACAAAGGAAAATAGTTTGGTAAAGCCTTTGATTCCAGATCTAAATTATCTAGCTACAGGAATTCCCTAGGTGCTTTCAACGTTATTTCATAATTTGCCATTTAAATGTAATGCTCAGGTTGTGTTTTTCTTTAAAGCTTGGGATTTTACTTCACGGATGTGCATCCAGCTCGACAATTATCTAGATCTGTTTGAAGTTAAGTAAACAGCAGCATTTCAGCCATATTCCAGAGTGCCTTGTAGCATTTATGCTTTTCTAAGGAGATATTCGTTTATTTTGCATTTAACTGAGGCATACCACTGGTTCACAAGGATTTTTTTTCAAACACAGCCTGAAGGTATTGACTGGTTAAGTGATTTGCCAAGAGTCTCATTTGAAGGCATCAGACTCTGGACTACAGGCTGAAGCTTGTTAACAGGTCATAACCTACATAACCTTAACTTCTGCATTAACTACAAGGCAGTCATTTATTTATATGACATATCTTTTTTAACACCTTTGCTGAATCATGACTTAAGAAACAGACCAATATAAATGTATATAAAAGAAAACAAACAGTATTAACATGTTCACTGTTACAAACATTACATGTCACATACATTGGATATAAAAAGTTTACACACCTCTGTTAAAATGCCAGGTTTTTGTGATATAAAAAAATTAGACCACAATAAATCATTTCAAAATATTTCCCACCTTTAATGTGACCTATAACCTGTACAATTCAATTGAAAAACAAACAAATCTATTAGGGGAAAAGTATAAAAAAAAATGTACAATAAGCTGGTTGCAAAAGTGTGCACAGCCTTAAACTAATACTTTGTTGAAACACCTTTTCATTTAATTACAGCATTCAGTCTTCTTGGGTAAGAGTCTATCAAAATGGCACATCTTGATTTGGTAATATTTGCCCACACTTCCTTACAAAAGCACTCCAAATGTGTCAGATTGCGAGGGCATCTCTTGTACACAGCCCTCTTCAGGTCACCCCACAGATTTTCTATTGGATTTAGGTCTGTGCTTTGGATGGGCCATTCTAAAACTTTAATTTTCTTCTGGTGAGGCCATTCTTTTGTTGATTTGGATGTATGTTTGGGTTCATTGTCATGTTGAAAGGTGAAATTCCTCTTCATCTTCAGCTTTCTAGCAGACACCTGAAGGTTTTGGGCCAGAAGTGAACGGTATTTGGAACTGTTCATAATTCCCTCTACCTTGACTAAAGCCCCAGTTCCAGCTGAAGAAAAACAACCCCAAAGCATGATACTGCCACCACCGTGCTTCACCATGGGGATGGTGTTCATTTGGTGATGCGAAGTGTTGTTTTTGCGTCAAACATACCTTTTGGAATAGTGGCCAGAAAGTTCATCCTTGGTCTGATCAGTCCATAACACATTTTTCCACATGCTTTTGGGAGACTTGATGTATTGTTTCGCAAATTTTAGCCAGGTCTGGATGTTTTTCTGTGCAAGAAAAAGCTTGCAAACCTACGCCATAGTCCAGACATATGGAGAACATGGGAGATGGTTGTCACATGTAGGACACAGTCAGTACTTGCCAGAAATTCCTGCATTTCATTCAGTGTTGCTGTAGGTCTGTTGGCAGCCTCCCTGACCAGTTTTCGTCTCGTCTTTTCATCAACTTTGGAGGGACGTCCAGTTCTTTGCAACGTCACTGTTGCCCTATTTTTTCTCCACTTTTTGATGACTGTCTTCACTGTGTTCCATGGTATATGCAATGCTGTGGAAATTTGTTTTGTACCCTTCTTCTGACAACATTCAACAATGAGATCCCTTTGATGCTTTGTAAGCTCTATGCGAACCATGGCTTTTGCTGTAGCAGGCAACTGAGTAAATGTCAGGAAAGTCCTACTAGGACAGCTGAACTTTATTTGGGGTTAATCAGAGCCTCTTTAATTGATGGCAGGTGCGTACCCAAGAAGACTGAATGGTGTAATTAAATCAAAAGGTGCTTCAACAAAGTATTAGTTTAAGGGTGTGCACACACACGAAAGTATTAGTTTAAGGGTGTGCACACTTATGCAAACAGTATATTGTAGTTTTTTTTATTTTTTATATTTTTTCTCCTAACAGATTTGTTTGTTTTTCAATTGAATTATACAGGTTATATGTCACATTAAAGGTGGGAAAAATTTTGAAATAATTTCTGGTGGTCTCATTTTTTTTATATCACAAAAACCTGTCATTTTAACAAGGGTGTGTAAACTTTTTATATCCACGGTATAGTCTTTTATACAATTATTGTCAATCCAACACTGAATAAATTCTATTCCCGCCTTCCCTTAAAGCTCACTCCTCCTCCAAAACATTATTCTGCATGTATTGTTCGACACGGTATCCATTTTTCTATGTAATTTGCTCCAACCCTTTTCTAAAGTTCAGACTTTCAATTCTTTTATCTCTGGTACAATAATCGCTACTTCAAATAGAGTGAGTTTAGACTCTGATTTCCATTTTCTAGTAATTGGGTTTTTTTTAGGCAGACACCACATTTAAACTTAACAGGCTTGCTGTGTCTAGGCAATTCAAATCATGTATCCCAACTAAAAAAAAATAATTTCCTTAATTACCCATATTGTCATCCAGTATTATTGACAGATTACACTGCAGAGAATGTTTTAAAGTATTCCAAATCATATGTTCCTAGTTAGCTTTTTTCCCTGTCACACCTCCCAACATTTTCCATCTACCGGAAGAAAAATTTGGAGCCTGCTTGGGTTATAGAAATACCTATGCAAACCCTTCTAAGCAAAAGTCCTAAATCGGCTAGACTTTGTTGCATGTTTGGGGGCAGTACTTATGCCTTCCCATTGTTTCCTTCTGAATTCCTTATCCAGTTTCTCCTCCCAATCTTGTCTAACCTCTTCTGATTGATTCCTGTAGTAATCGTGCAATAATTTGTATGCCCTACTTTTTAACAGCTGTGTCTGTTCTAGATTCAAGTAAAACCCCTACCAGAGCAGGTCTTTCACTTGGGATTCCCCTGTCCTTTTCTCTCTGCCTGTACTCTATCAATTCCTGATTTGCGTTTATGTATCACATAGATCTTATAAGTAAGACATGGTTAAATATAACAGTAAGGGAAAAAGAGTACTGATCATGTCGGCAGCTAATGTGTTTTTTTTTTTTTTTTACTGCACTGGTGTTTCATGTTACATGTTGCACTGTAACCTGTCATTTGCATCCCAACTTGACATGGATATTGAATGGATACCATGCAACTCCCACATATTGGACAGAGCGCAGCATCACATAAAATGAGTGCAAAAGTATAATATTCAATAGTAGAAAACTTGGTGTAAAAATTGAATACCCTATGTTTAGAACAGACTGTGTGGCTAAATTGGGGGATTTTGCTGTATGACTTACACATGCAGTTGGTTTTGGTGGGGTTAAGTTCAGCTAAGACCAGTTTCTTCCCCATGAAGTGTCATACTGCAAAATTACTTGATTGCCCACACACACCTTCTGTCTGCTGTCACAGCAACGCACATACACACACCTACTCTCTCACACAGCAACACATACCTTCTCTGTCATACAGCAAAGAATGGCTAATTTAAATTTTACACAAACACACATACACACCTTATCTCTCACACAGCAACACACAACACACGTTATCCCTCATATGAACAGAACAGCTAGTTTAAATCTCACACACACACACACACACACACACACACACACACACACACACACACACACACACACACACACACACACTCTCTCTCTCTCTTACCTTTTCTCTTGCAGAGCGGCTTAGTTTAAATTCCACATGCAAGTGTACAATGTGATTACTTCCACAGTAGCGTGCGTGCAGCACACATCTGGTTCTCCTTAAAGGGGAAGATGCCGCCACATCAGTATAAGAATTTTTTTCTTAAATATGTTATTAAAATATATGCTTAAGCATTCTGTGTATGTAGGTCTGAAGACCGGTCAGGGATGGCAAAAGGGCCGGATGTGGCCTGGGGGAGGGGTGCACAATGCCCAAGTCAATGTTAGATTGTATTCAGTGTTGCAGTATTCATTCCCTCCCTCCTTCCCCTGTTGCCCCTTGTGATTGGGGTGGTGGTTCTCTTTATCACCAGGTTGTCCCTCCTCTTCTGTATATTCTCTGGAGTTTCTGAGCTAAGGGATCGGTTAGGGGGGCTCCTATCTGTCGGGGGCAAGAAAGTACTGAGGTTATAGCAGCGGCTGACTCCCCGTATGCCCTGACATCTTGACATCAGTCAGGATGCCACTGGCTTGAGGAGTAGGAGAAAATTCTCTGGTAGTCAGGCCAGCCAAGTGCTTCCATGGCAGGAAATCCCATCAGTTATGACTGCAACAGTGATACACTCTAACACCTACATTTATGGTAAGTGTACACAACTGTACTTTCTGTACTGCTTTTTCTATGAATATTATGCTCTAAAAATGCAACTTTTTACATTGTTATTTTTTGCATCGTTTTTTTGAGTCCCTTGTGAAAATGGGCTGTTTTGCCCATTAGTGCCAACAGTTTCAACAGAATGTAAATAAAGTAAATAAAAGGTTACACGTAGAATTTTCTCTTTCATTTTCTCGTGCAATTATTTGCTTTCTCCTTTTGAGACAAAGCTGAAGTTCATAGTTAGACCTGGAAAATTTCATAAGAAAAGTAGTTTTTGAAACGTGTAACAAAAATTAAAAATAGATGTCTTTTTATTCCATTCACTGATGTCTTTATCTAAAACTGGTCCCTGTTTGTTTAGGAGATTCTTCTGCTGACTGCAGGGCTATTTGTTTACAGAATGCTGGTGAGTTGATTCAGAGCAAACAAAGTCTGGTCTAGTTGTATATTAACCATGGTTTCATCTGATTGCTTTGAACATGGTGTCTGAGGAACATTAAGTACAAGGTACTGCTAAATTTTTATGTACATGGCAGTTATTGATCAAAAGAACCTTCCTCCTTTTCAACATGCCATTCGCTGTTGCCTAGTATGCAACAGTTCAGTAATGGTTTAGAGATGCAGTACTATGGATTCTTGAGTTTATTGCATGTGTTTGTCAGACATCCAAATTGTTTTGCTTTAATAAAATGCACAGTTGTGTGTAGATTTCTCAGACACAGTTGTAATAAATAATAGCTTGCACCTTAGCTTGGCTGATGATATAAGATGAAGTCAGGTTTGAACTGCAGAGTATATTTACTTCTTGTACAGAAGCTTCAGATGTGGGTGAATGCCAGTGGGCTGCAGTTGAGTGATTCAGAAACTAAATGATAGTAAGTTAAAATGTGAAAGCCTTTTTTTT
Organism: Protopterus annectens; assembly: GCF_019279795.1. Lineage (NCBI taxonomy): Eukaryota > Metazoa > Chordata > Ceratodontiformes > Protopteridae > Protopterus > Protopterus annectens. The sequence continues at coordinate 1,815,102,307 of NC_056725.1, read as the reverse complement.
TCCTCTCAAGGTTGTGTACCACGCTAAACATTTGATCAGACAATTCATTTAAGTAGCTCTCCAGGCTGGCACTATACTTAAAGCAAAATGGTGCTCACTGGTAAGATTTTCCCCTCACAGCTCCAGGGTCTGGGATTTTAGTTTCAGTTCTGACGTGCAGTCATTGCCTATGTGAAGTTTGCAGTTTCTTCCTGCCCCCCCCCCCCCCCCCCGTACTCCGGTTTCTTCCCACCCTTGCCATTGTGAGTGAAAAAATTGAACATCCACTTAAGTAAGAATACTTTTGCACATGACTTAAACGTCAGGTATTTTCTGAACCTTATCAAAACTGTGATTGGCATTTTAGGCTTGCTTTTCTTTGAAAAGGCATGTTTTACTGTAAATATGATTTTGCAGTCTTCATAAGTCAGTATTGAATTTAACCCTGATTTTGCCCTCTGTTCCCGACTGCTTCCTGAATTTTGCCCTGAATTGTGTAAGACGTTGTCCTGTTCGATTCTCAGCTAAAGCGTCTTCTGTGTGGAGACATGTGTGAATGGGCGTGCCTTCGTTGAAGGCTGTGCGTCAGGGCTGGCAACTCGGTACATAAAAATCTACTGCCAATCATTAGCGGACCGGAGTTCCACTGTGGCGACCCCTAACCGGGAAAAGCCGAAAGACACAACAACATTGTATTTTAACAGAAGGGAGCAGGTAGAGCATTGAGAAGAAATCCCAGGAAACAACATATGTCATGATCTCCTTCAAGGAGGGAGATAACCAGGTAGTACTGCTGGACAGGCTGGGTATTGTAGGTCCCAGGAAACAACATATGTCATGATCTCCTTCAAGGAGGGAGATAACCAGGTAGTACTGCTGGACAGGCTGGGTATTATAGGGATATTGACTCCCCGGGGGTGTTGCAAAGGCAGATTATCACTCATGGACGAGTGTGTGAAGTCTTGGAAGATCTGTTAATTCCCTGTAACACCCATAATGAGGCTGATCTTCCCAAGTGGTGGTCCTGCTAAGGGGTAGATAACTTGAGAGATACCACATAGTTCAGCTGAAGTGTTCTGTCTGTTAATGCATGATGTTTGTAGACCACACAACCAGAAGACCAGTCAGTGTTCATAGCACAGGGACTGTTTGTGAACATATCGCAACAGCAGGTCATTGGTGGGGGAAGAGAATCATCTGTGCTTATACCAGTGTGCCATTTATTCTAAATTTGGGATGCTTAGGAAATGTATAGTATGGAAGGTCTATTCTTCCAGACCCTGTTGCTGTCTAAAATAAGTTGGTACTGTTCTCCCCTCTTTCACTTCCCAAAGGGTGCACTTTGATTTCACAGTGGTACACTTGCAGCTGTTGGCCGCTTTTTTTTCCCATTTGGAAGTAATAGAACATGACGATTGGACAGAGGGTTAAGGCTGTGATGTGTAGTACCAGTGAAGAGCCTTCATGTTCACGCGAGTGTTGTCTTTGTACTTTATCATTCTGTTTTATCACTCACTGTAGTGAGGGCCTCTCAAATCATCTTCCAGTTGTTTATAGGATCAGAAAATGTTATGTTCATGTTTTCATTTGTTGGAGACCAAAACGTGAGCTGATCTAATGCTTTTATTGTTAAGTAAAGATACTCTGAATGATCTTTGTATACTTTTTTAAGAGGTATTTATATGCAAGAAAAATGCGATGCTGGCCAATGGCATTGTTACATAGGCTGCAGCAGCAGCACTGTTGAGCAGGGCATTGACCATATGTCCATGAAACGAAGGATTGCTGGCCTTTAAGTAGCACTGTGCTTTCAGAAGGTATTTCAAGCTGTACAAAGGCATTGCGACAATGTGCCAGCTACTTCAGCTCACTGATGTTCTTCGTCTTCCCTTGCTGCAGTCCTGACTATTGGGTATAGTCCGCGTCCCAGTCGGCCCGAATACCAGAGTATAAGGCTGACGTCGGTCATGGCGCCTTAGACTGACGTCAGTACGTCAGGGTACTAATGCGCATGACCGACGTCATTTCCTCAGTCTTTTTTGCCGCATGGTCCGATGCAGAAGCAATTTTGCGAGTGCAAGTTGGCGTTCTGAGATTTTCCGAAACCGGAGTTTCAGACCGAGTACAGAGTTGGCTAAGTAACCCCGTTAGAACATTTTGGTTTTTCTTGCCTCAGTATATTACGGATGTCAGAAAAAGTGAATAACTGTATTTCTTGTGGGAAGCAGATACCGCATAGGGATTATCATACTTTGTGTATACCTTGTTTAGGGCCTGAGCACGGCGTTGTTGGTTGCCGCTCTTGTGCTAGATTTAATAAGCGCACTATTAAGAGGAGGCTTGATTGTGCTAGGTTAGTGTTTGGGAAGCGTTGCAATTATACTATGCCGTCGGATGCTCCGGCCTGCTTCATCTAAGAAGCGCAAGGACAAAACAGTGAAGTCTAGGGAGAGGAACCGCAGTCGGACGTCGGTCCTTTAGAAGGCTCAGGGGAGCCAGAGGTTTTGCCAGGAGTCTCTATGGAGTCTCAGGCAGATACTTTACTGTTACAGGATGTGCCCTCTCAGGAAGTAGGCCAGGCTGAGGGGCTTCTCAGGTAACTGTTCTTCCCTCTCTTCCCAAGGTAGTTAGGGCCTCTCCTTCTGTTTCCAGAGCTTCTTTAGAGGAAGGCCAAGTTCAGCTTCTGTAGGGGCTTCTCCTAGCATTTCGGGCTCTGTGCCTAAGAAACATATGCTTAAAATGGCTGAAGATTTGATTACTCTGATTAGAGGTTCTATGCCCCCACCTGATAAGAGGCCTAGGGTGGAACAGGGGTTTGATAGTTTTGAACAGTGTTCACAGGCTTCAGAGTCTTCTGTGGAAGACTTGCAAGAGTTTCCTGCTTATTCTGATTCTGATGTGGATGATTCCACTCCTTCAGCTTCTCCTCCTGAGGATTTTTCATTTTCAGAGACTCTTCACTCCATGAGGGAGCAGTTTAAATGGGAAGGCCAAGATTACTCTGACTCCAGAAAAAGGCTTAGGGAATTCTTGTTTTTGCCTCAGCATAGGCCCTTAGCTATTCCTCCGTGTTGAATGTGGTGGAGGATGTTTTGCAGAGGCTTCTCTGAACCCTGATTCCTTGCCTCCTGCTCCTGTTAAGCCTGATAGGTATTATAGGGTGCCCGAAGCTCATAAGTATTTGTTTAAGAGTCCCAGGGCGGACCCAGAAACTGCTTCTCAGGGGCCTAAAGGTGTTAAAGCTTCTGTTGTTAAAAATCCTGTACCCTCTGATAAAGAGGCAAGGGCTTTGGATAGGTGGGGTAAGAAAGTATATACTTCTTCCACTCTAGCCATGAGGGCGTTGAATTGTCAATTTCATATGCTGAAATATCAGAATTATCTCCTTTCACAATTGAAATCTAAGGTGGATGCTTTGGCGGAAGGTATTGAGTGTAAAGAATTGCTGGATTTGGTTCATGTGTCTGAACAAGTGGGTAAGCATTCTTTGCAGTGTGGTTTTGATGCTGTTCAGGCCTCCTCGAGGGTGGCTGCTACTAGTTCTGTTCTTCGCAGACATGCATGGTTGAAGGATCAGAATTTAGCTGAGCATGTTAAGACCAGGATTTTGGATGCTCCTTTACAGTCTGATGTGTTGTTTGGACCGCCTGTGGAAGCAGTTTTAAAGAAAATGGAGGACAAAGCTAAGTCTATGCAGACTGTTAAAGATTTTGCAGGTGTTACCTCTGAAGTTTAGTAGAAATTGGCCTGCTAAGGGGTGGACATATCCTGCTTATGGTTCCCAGTCTAGGGGTAGATCTAGACGTGGTAGGGGCAGGGCTCAAGGTTCGTTTAGGCCTAGATCAGACAGTTCACCTGCTCAGATTTCTGGTGAGGGCAGGGGTCAGTCCTTTCGTAAGCAGAACCAATGACCTGCCTTTTCAGCTGCCAGTGGACTCTCGTCTGGCAGCTCCTTTGGGAGGAAGATTGTCTCTTTTCAAAGAAAATTGGGATTTAATCACTCAAGACAGATGGGTGCTGGATATCATTCATCACGGGTACAGATTTTATTTCCACACAATGCCCCTTTCAAAGGCATGCCAGATGTTCCTCCTCCACAAAGAAAAGAGGCTCTCAAGCAAGTTTCTCAGTTACTCCAGATAGGGGCTATTCAGCCAGTCCCTGTGTCAGAAAGGGGCTTGGATTTTATTCTCGCCTGTTCCTAGTACCAAAGAAGGGGAACACGTGGAGACCAATTTTGGATTTATCTATCCTCAACACTTATCTGGACATTCCCAAGTTCAAGATGTTGACGTTACAGCAACTGTTACCTCTGCTGGGCAAGGATCACTGGATGGTAACTTTGGATCTCAAGGAAGCTTACCTTCATGTGCCCATAAGGCTAAGTTGCAGAAAGTATCTGCGGTTTCGAACTGGAGATTTTCATTATCAGTTCTCTGCATTGCCCTTTGGCTTATCTACTGCCCAGAGTATTCACAAAGGTTCTGGCTCCAGTGATAGCTTACTTCAGGCTTCAAGGCATTCAAATTTATCCTTACTTGGGCGACTGCCTGATTCTGGCTCAAGAAAAGAACACCTTCTACAGCATCTGGAATATGTCATAGCAGTGCTAAGATGCCTAGGGTATTCTGTGAACGAAATAAAGTCCAGTCTAGTACCCTCTCAAGACATGTGCTTTCTGGGTGTGAGACTGAATACAGCAGCCCAGATGGCCTTTTTAACCCCGGACAAACAAAAGAGTCTGTCACTTTACTTCCATCAACTATCTCATCAGTCCGTGCTGACTGCAAGGACAGTCCTTCAAGCATTAGGGTTCATGGCATCTTGTATTCTGGTGCTTCCCAATGCCAAACTGCATATGAGGAAGCTGCAATGGTATCTCAAAATGTATGGACACAGCACTGCCAAGATTTGGACACTGTCATTCAAATAATACCTTGCCTTCAAAAGGAATTCTTGTGGTGGGCTCAGGAATGTCACCTAAACAAGGGACTCTCTGTGACCCGGCCAGAGGCGAGTCAGATTTTAACGACAGATGCCTCGGACACTGCTTGGGAGCTCATCTAAATGGAAAGTGGATACAAGACAAGTGGCCTGCCAGACTACAGCATCTACATATCAACATGAAGGAGATGTTAGCAGTCCAGTTTGCATTGATGGCGTTCAAGGAGTTACTTCTTCCAGGGCAGGTGTTGATTCTGACAGACAACACAACTGTCATGTGGTACATCAACAAGCAAGGGGAACACATTCTTATCCTCTATGCAGGCAAGCAATGATTTTATGGGAGACTGCGTTAAGCCTGCAACTGACTCTTCAGGCAAGGTTTCTGCCAGGAGCACAGAACTCCTAGCAGATGTATTAAGCAGACAAATCATGGATCCCCACGAGTGGAAACTGGATCTTCATGTATTTCAGAAATTGACAGTGTCATGGGGAACTCCAGACATAGATCTGTTCGCTTCTCCACTAAACCACCAGCTGCCAAGGTATTGCACAAAGGGGTTTCATCACACAGCTTGGAAAGTGGATGCTCTGTCTTTCAGTTGGAAAAACCTTCATGTCTATGCTTTTCCACCTCTACCTCTTCTTCCAAAGGCATTACTAAAGGTCAGACAGGACAGGCCAAGGATGATTTTGATAGCTCCAGATTGGCCTCGGCAACACTGGTACCCACTTCTAAGGAGTCTTGTAAAGAAGCCTCCATGGCCTTTACCTCTGATTCCTCATCTGTTATCTCAGAAGGACGGTCATCTGCTCAATGTCAAGCTTCAATCTCTCCATCTCACAGCTTGGCATATTCTGTGTTGAAACATGGAAGGTCTCAGCTTCCTCAACAAGTTTTAAATGTGATTATGGAAGCTAGAAGGCCTAGTACTAGGAGAGTGTACGCAGAAAAATGGAAGAGATTTTTATTTTGGTGTACAGCAAAGAATTTGGAGATTTCAGAGCCTAATTTGAGTGTGGCTCTTCAATATCTTACTGAGTTATTGGACAAAGGTTTGTCTTTCTCTTCCATAAAGATTCATGCTGCAGCAATTTCAGCTCACTATGATTGTGACCCACCTTTGTTTTCGCATCCTTTGTTCAAGCAGTTTCTTAGAGGGGCAAAGAATATAAGACCCCCGTAGAGCTCCTACTCCTGCTTGGGATCTCAATTTTGTGTTGGAAAAACTTACTCTACAACCTTTTGAGCGGCAGCTACTGCTGAATTGAAATATTTGTCATGGAAGGCGGCTTTTCTGTTGGCTATTACTTCTGCAAGAAGGGTGTCTGAGTTGCAGGCCCTTATGGCAGTAGAGCCCTTTTGATTTTCCATAAGGACAGGGTATCATTACGTACTAATCCTTCCTTTATGCCTAAGGTGGTTTCTAGTGTGGCTTTAAACCAAACTATTCATTTGCCTACGTTTTTGCAGATCCTCAAAATAAAGGGGAAAAGATTTTGCACACTTTAGATGTACACAGGCAATTGCGTTATTATTTGAGCAGGACTAAAGATTTTAGGCAGTCTCAGCAGTTACTTGTTTCTTTTGCTTTAAGTTCACAGGGCAAACCTGTGTCAAAACAAACTATTTCTAGGTGGATTGGCTTTTGCATTGCATTTTGTTATTCCCATCATGGCAAAGAGGTTCCAGCTGGGATTAGGCCTCATTCCACTAGGGCTACTGCCACTTCAACAGCATTTCTAAGGGGTGGCAACTAAGGATATTCTGGAAGCAGCTACTTGGAGTTCAGTGCATACTTTCTCTAGGCATTATCACCTGCCTATATACTCTAAGTCTAGAGCTGGTTTTGCCACAGCTGTTTTACAAGGCATGTTGTCAGCTCCTGCTACTTTATAATTTGCCAGCCTCCCTTACCTCTGCTTTGGGATTCTACCCAATAGTCAGGACTGCAGCAAGGGAAGACGAAGAACATAGTACAGTTTTGTACCTACCATAAATGTAGATGTTCGAGGATTCCCTTGCTGCAGTCCAATTTACCCTCCCTCCTTCCCTCTGTGTTTCAGGGTGGTGGTGTAGGTGCCTTTACATGCTTATATTTTTGTATATATATTACTGTATATATTGTACATGTTTTTTGGTGCAGGTTGTTTTGGGACTTGTCTTTTTGGGTCTTCTGACATCTGGGGCAAGAAAAGACTGAGGAAATGACGCCGGTCATGCGCATTAGTACCCTGACGTACTGACGTCAGTCTAAGGCGCCATGACCGACGTCAGCCTTATACTCTGGTATTCGGGCCGACTGGGACGCGGACTATACCCAATAGTCAGGACTGCAGCAAGGGAATCCTCGAACATCTACATTTATGGTAGGTACAAAACTGTACTTTTTCTTCTGCCTTAAGCAGAGTATGGCAGTTTTGCCTTCTTAATGAATTTATACAGAAAGCCACTAACCCCAAGAACCAATGTGAAAAACCTCTGTGTAGGCGCAGGGCCCCCTTCCTTCTTTTCATCCTGTCACTTGTGTTCCAAGTCCTTCTCTTACTCCATAACAAAATTATGGAATACCCTTCCTCACACTATAACTTTTTTGTCATCACGCACTAATTTCAAAACTACTCTAAAATCTCATTTAAAAGATCACTGGGCATGCCCCTGTAACAAACCTCTCGTAACATCTTTATCCCAACCTCTCTAATCCCTTTCTTGCACCCCTCTAACTACCTCGGATTGCAGCCAAATACATTGCTTGTAAACCTATATCTCAGATGTAATCTTAGCCACTGTTATTCAAGTGTAATAGCAGCTAGCTCAGCTATTAAAATACTTGCTAGTCTTATGGCACCAATGATATAAATGTTATACCATTTAACTAAATACTTAATTTCATTTTGAACTATAATTGTTTACTACTGTTGTTAAACAAAACCTACCTATACTTCTTGTAACTTGTAATTAATTGTTTTTAATTGTTGTTTTTATTGTGGAGCTTTTCTCACCAGGCCTCCGCTGAAAAACAACCTGTGTTCAATTGGATTTTCCCGGTCAACAAATGTAAATAAATAAATGGTAATAAAGAAAGTCCTAACCTAAACAGTGCTGTCTTAGCTGGGTTATGTTTAAAGCTTGCTACTTGTAGTATGAAAAGGCTGTGTCATGAATCAGATATGGGTTTCTTGGCCAGTTATATGAGCATCATACACAAGACATTTGAGCAATGAAGGTTTTTGGAATTTCAGCCAAATCTTGATTTAACACCGACAGAGGGACTGAAAACCTTGAGGAAATCTGCACGTACAGGCATACTTGTAGTGAAAACTGAAGGTATGCTCGTGCTGTCACTTGTAGTGAAAACTGAAGGTAGGCTCGCACTGTCATTTGTAGTGAAAACTGAAGGTATGCACACACTGTCACTTGTAGTGAAAACTGAAGGTACGCTCCCAATGTCATTCTAGCTGTACGGGCACAGATTTGGAGTCTATGACCACATTAAAGTCTGGCAGTGTAGCCCTAGCCATTACTAGAGCAACCAATAGTGTGACCTGGTTTTAGGGCTAAAACGATTGTTTTGCATCTGTTTACTTTGTGTGCAGTTTTGTTATTTTTCTGAGGCACAACAGTCCCCAAGACTTCAACAGAGCGTGTCACGGAATGCTCCCTGTACTTTCTTCATAAGCACAAGCAGGAATGTTAAAAGCAGAAGCAGGTGGTGTAGTTCCACATTTGCCTAAGTATAACATTATAGAGGATTTTATTACAGCTGAAGCCTCATTGTTGGGACCACTTGCATGGAACAACATTAAAGAGGTACGGGTACTACATGCTGTGATCCACATGAAAAAATGTAACTCTTCTCTGTAATATGATGGTTTACCACTTGCAGCTTTCTATTTGCTTCTGTCATTCATGGTAGACTGTAGTCAGTAGTTCCATTTTATAAGAACCTTGGTTTCTTGTGGTGTGTCCTCTGAGATGATTTGCTAGTATAAAGTAATTGGTTAATGCTCTTTCATAAACATTGTAATAAACACCTAACTATTTTTATGGTACAGATAAGGCACTGAGTCAATGTGGTGCCATAAATATTATGTAATTTGCAAAACAGCCTTCGCTTATGCATACATTACTTCACTCTTACTGTGTTTGCAAAAACTGCACTTAGTCCACAGTTAAATCTTGCGGGTCCCTATTAAATGAACGAAAGTTACAAATCCCGAACGCTCACATGAGCAAAAATGCCACAACTCCAAAGGGTTATTGTGGGGGGCACACCCCCTGCTAAATGTATTCCAACTCAGAGATCGCAATACAGTGAAGAAAGGACAAATAACCCGATCTTCACTGTACTGCGATGAAAAAAAAAAAAGCAACTTTGAGTTGCGGCATTTTCACACATATGAGTGTTTGGGATTTGTAACTTTCGTTGATTTAATAGGGACCCAAGCTTGCCCTGTCATAGTTGTATTTGTCCTTCAGAATTTCTCTGTACCTGGGTAACCTTGCAACGATTACAAGTGGTAACTGCACCATAAAATAATTTTTGGGGTGTAGACATCAATTTCTTTCTTAGTAACAGTTAATACACACACATCTTTTCAACACTTCTCATGGGATCAGAGAAACGATTGTGTGATGGAAGTGCTAAAATAGCATTACCTGCAGGAGATTTGGTCAAACATTGAGGTAATCATCCTGATTTGTGCTTTTAAGTCATTATGTATATACTTTTTTGGCCCCAACATAAAACTAATAATGAAGTCCATTATTTCCTACCAAAAATACTCAACACCCGATAGATGGTGTGACGCCCCTGCACTGGCCCAGTAATCAAGGAGCCTTAACTCACCACTGGCAACAGTGGGGGGACGTACACACTGGAAGGATGACAAGTACACACACAGTAAAGTGCAATTTCCCTTAAGGGCACACAGAGATCACAGTCAGTCTGGGGCTGGTTTCTCATTCCTTCTCCAGGTCCCCAATAAGTCTCCACACTAGAACAGCTGTAGGGTTGAGGTCTCAGTTGAGTGGCCAAGCCAAAATCTCCAGCACCCTCTGTTCAACCAGTGCTTCGTGTCAATGCCCAAGTAGATGAAACACACACACACACACACACACACACACACACACACACACACACACACACACACGTCTGGGAAAGGCTGGCACAGGTTTACTTGCTGTATCCCCTTCTGGCCAGACTATAAGGTAGTTCCAGCTGCTACCAGCCAACACTTTATGAACTACTGGAAGGCCCTTAACAAAGGGTGTCCAATACTACTGTGTAATGTATTGATAATCCAAATGGTAGTCTGACCAAGAGCAAGGCTATTTAGGAGTGGCCTGTACAGTGTCACCGTATAGATATGCAAGTACTCTAATAGCTTAAATATCTCAGCTCAGTACTTTACACCTTTACACATACTTGTGTATGAATCATATCAATATTCACATATGACATAGAATTGTTTACAAAATTCCAGGTAGCTGGGCTGGCAGTATTTCCTTTTGTGACAGATGACACATTAAAAGAATCTTGTACATGAGACCATTACCACTCCTGAACACGTAACCAAGAGGTAAAGTCTGTAGTAAAACTTGTAATATAAACCACAAATTCTCCTCTTCTCCACAATATAAAACAACTCTGACCATAAACCACTTGTTATTGTAAACAAGACAACCAGGAAAATCAAATTTCTTTTATTCTCTCTAGCGCTTCGGTGTTTCCACCTTCAAGGAATATCAAACGGTAAAAACACAAACCAAACTTTCTTATATATTACATTCAATTAGCAGCACCTGTTTACCAATTACACAACAGTTTGCCTTAAAGCAAACACTTTCAATTTAGTTCATTATTAAAACCATTAGGCATCATAGTTTTATATTTTAAAATAAAAATACTTTCTTTATATAATAATTTTTGTTTCAATACATTTTCATCCATACTCAAACACTTTACAGTCTCTAAAACAGTATCCTGTAACAGGGTCCCATTACTATTGTGAAACATTCTAAAATGTGCAGCAATTATTTTATCCTCTCTATTATTTTTAACATCTCTTATGTGCTCCATGAATCTAACACGAAATTCTCTCTTAGTTTCCCCTATGTAGTAAAGCTCACATGGACATCTTAATGCATATATTACCCCTCTACTTCTACATGTATATGTGTCTCTAGGCTCAAATTTAACCCCATTTATATTTCTAAATGTATTAACAACATTATTACAAATACTGCATCTATTGCAGCACATTGTACCTCGACTCAAGATAGTTCTTGGTATTGCTATTTTTGGCATAGAGAATTTACCATGTACCACCATGTCCTTTAAATTTCTTCCCCTTTTGTAAGAAAAAAATGGTTTATAAGGAAGAATATTTGCCAAAGCTTTATCTCCCAACAGATATTTCCAATAATACTCTATTAAAGCTTTTATTTCTTCACTTTTTATATTATACATTGTTACATAGTAAATAGCATCTCCTTTCCCCTTACTCTCTCCAAAATTCATTCTTTTATTTGTATGTACATCCCCTTCCATATTTAACTTTCTCATTATTTTAGTATAAGCCTTTTTTAAGTTGTCTGGGTCGTAGCCCCTACACAAAAACATTTGGTTAGTTCTTTCCATCTTTCACCAATTCATTCTTATCATTACACAACTGTGAAACACGTACCAGTTCTCCAAATGGTAATGCTTCTAACACATGGGGAGGGTGGCAACTGGTGGCTTGTAGATATTGATTACCATCCACAAATTTCCTATGAATATTGGACGAAATGCTCCCGTCTTCCATGCCTTCCAAAATAAGATCGATATACAACTTTGTTCCCTTTCTGAAGTCCATCAAAAGCAAGACCAAAGGGATTCCTGTGCATATCTGTTATAAAACTTTCTACCTCCTCTTCACCCCCCACACATATAAAAATTAAATCATCAATAAAACGAAAATAAAAATCCACATATTTTTTCATAAAATCCAAATTGAATAGAAACTTTTTTTCAAAAAAAGACATAAACAACTTTGCGTACATGGGGGCAAAAGCTGCCCCCATCGCTGTACCTTATTTCTGTCTATGTAATACATTGTCAAAGTAAAAATAGTTGTTTTTCAAACAAAACTCAACCATATTGGTGACAAAATGAGATAAAGGGCTATCACCCATAAAATACTTTATCGCCTATAAACCATCCTTATGGTGGATAGAGGTGTATAGGCTCTTAACATCAATCACCAACCAATATCTGGTTTTATTCCATACTACCGGGGAAATTTTATATAAAAAGTCTACACTATCCTTTATATACACAGGGGATTTAAGAACATGGGGCAATAATAAGTCGTGTAATATTAGACTAATGTTATATAAAAAATAATTGCAAGCTGAAATAATAGGTCTTCCCGGAGGTTTAACTAAACTCTTGTGTATTTTAGGCAGACAGAAAAAAATAGCTATTTCACTTCTTTGGTTAAATAACCTATCCCTAACATCTCTTTCTTTGAAAAAAACCTAATCTGACACAAATTCTTGAAAAAACCTAATCTGACACAAATTCAGCCATAGCTTGCTCATATTTCTTTTTATCACATTTCTCATAGACCTCAATATTATTTAGATGTTCCATACACATACTATGATATTGTAATAAATTCATGATGACTATTTTATTCCCTTTGTCTGAGGGTTTAATTGCTATGTCCTCTCTTTCACTTAATGTTTTCAAAGCCTGCCATTCTTTTATAGTTAAAATATAAGACACTTCATGTTTATTTAATACTATTTTATCACAAATATTTTCAGTTCCAAATCCTATCATGGAACCAAATTGTGTAATACGTTGGTTGACAAAATGTGGCATAAACTTATTAAAAACTGGTATGTGTGAAACATCAATTTTACAGTCAACATTAGAAACCACATTGTTAACACTAGTGTCTAAAAAACTTTCATCCCTCTCTTCATTACAAGAAAAGAAACTGTCCTCAGATACATCATGGAGTGAAGGATTAAATGCTGCATTTTCATTAATGGAATCCCTAGAAAAATAATATTTCAAATGTATTTTCCTCAAGAATTTAAACACTTCCTGTTTGACTATGTGCCCTCGAGGCAACACAGTCGGTGCAAATTTTAGTCCCAAATGTAATACAGAAAACTGTTCTTGGGTCAATTCACACTGGGATAAATTCAAAACTATATTTGGTTCAGTACATACCTTATTTTCTGAACCTTTTATTATGTTGTTGTCCATTTCTATAGCCCTGCTGAAAATCTGCCTGGTAACCTCTCTCTGAGTTACCGGCGTATGTCCCAAAATTTCTAGTCCGTTTTTGTCCCTGTTGTCCATGTTGCTGCTGGTTAAGTGTTGATCCCCTGCTTCCGAAAAGTTTGTAAATGTTCTTGAGGCTGCTGCGGTGGAGGTAACTCTGGAAACTTGCTGCTTGTATCAAACCGGCTTTCTTCCCCTGACGATACGAATGAAGAGGAAGGCGTGCTTTTAAACCTCACATGTTGACGTTTACCTTGCTTACCAGCTCTCCGGTTGGTTGAATATGTAAAGGCAAGCCCTGCCTCATATTCATTGATGTTGCGCGTCAGTTTGGATTTTTTGAGTTCAATCAACTCCACTTCCAAAGAAAATAGCTTTTCATTAGTTGTTTCTAAAAAAGCATTGATACTTGCAGTGTTCATGGAATCACTAATTGTCTGGGATAAACTTGCCAGTTCTTGTTTAAGGTTTTTGTGCATAAGTTGGTCTCTCTCCAATAAAATATGTAACCATTCGGTTACACATTTATGTGCGGATTTAAACCACCGCTCCTTAAATTGTTTATCCACTGGGCAATTTGCATCAAAAGGAGTACTGGGATTTTTGACAAACCTGAGTCCCCTTGGGGTAATGTTGAGATCAATGTATCTCTGTAGACCTAAAATGTTAAAATAGGTCTTAGTTTCTTTTCCCAACAACTTTCCATACTTATCCCAAAGTTCTCGCATATCCAAAGGAATTGCATTGAATTTCAGTCCCACTGAAGTAAAGGGATCAGGTACTCTTTTTCTCCTTTCTTTCACAAACACATCAAAAATAAGGCCAGTACCCAGATTAGAGTGCCGGTTCTCAACAGTCATTACCGGAACCTGTGGAGAACCATTCAAATAATGTTCCATGGTTCTTTGAGAACCCACCTGAAGGCCGGAACCGCTTGCTGCTCCCAACTGAAAAGCTGAATCCTCACGAAATGCCCAAGGTACATCTAGATTCGGGTCAGAAGCCATACCCCAAAATATAAACCACAAATTCTCTTCTTCTCCACAATATAAAACAACTTTGACCACAAACCACTTGTTATTGTAAACAAGACAGCCAGGAAAATTACATTTCTTTTATTCTCTCTAGTGCTTTGGTGTTTCCACCTTCAAGGAATTTTTCTTTTATTATGTAGTAACACTTGTAGTCTTTTCCTTGTCTGCTGCATAGAACCCAGATGACTTGCAGTGGCTTGAACAAGGGCCATCCTTCACATTCACCCTGGTCACTTGTGCACATCAAATCTCCAAACTTGTAGACCCTGTGTTGCATCCATACTTGTTACAGACCCGATACTACAACACAGTCTGACAAATGTAAATGATCATTTAATGCCATTTTATTCCAATTTAAACCCTCATTTTATTCAAGCCTGAAGCGGTAGAGGAGTATAGTAAGTAGGATAATGAGATGACGGGGTACTACTACTATAGGGCTGCTGCTGAAGCTCATTCTGGCTTTGCCATCTCAGGGTGGGTGCTGGTTAGTATACTGACAGGTTTAGAGATAGTTACGCTGGGACCACAGGCAAGGACTCAGTAGAAACAAATTTCATTGTTATTCAACAGGTGAAAAAAACTGAAGTTTGTTTTTTACTGAGTCCTGCTTGTGCTCCCAGAGTAACTATCTCCCTTTCATTGTTCCTAAAGTTGCACCTTCAGCTTCTGCTGTGGTTCTATGCTCTTAGACTTAAAAGGATCTCCGATAGAAGCCGTAACACAATGACCTTGATGTATACTGCCCTTTTTATGTGTAAGGGCCTAGGTGAGCTGTGTATGCACTGGTTTGATATATTGCACCTTGAATGTACGATTTCTTTCAGTCATTCTTTAAGAAAATACAACCAAAAACTGCTGTGAGGAAAACAGTGGCTCCACAGACTCGCCATTTTTGTTCAAAAGTAAACATAGGAAACTACCAGATACCTAATGGAGTGCTGTTTAACCTTTTTTTGTAGGTAAAATATGGTAAGAAATGTAATAAATATTCCAAATTAAATATGCTGTTTTAAATGACATAACACTATCAAATGCACAACTGGATCAGTTAAGTTATTTATGTAAAACAGTCCATTGTCTGCTTTTAATTGTTTAACTTATTTATGGCTTGTATAAATCATTGTAGTAAAAGAAAGCTCATCTACAGGAAGTAATACTCCATCTGCATTTAATAATGAAAATGGCCATACAAAATATATATTATTCTCTGTTCTAGCAGATCTTGACATAATACTTCATTGATATTGCAGACTTTATTTCTAACAGCTTTGGAAAGTTCACCTGTCCCTTGTCAAGTACTGCTGCAGACCCAACACATAATGGGCAGTGTCAGTTGCTCAACTGATAGCACATCCATAAATGAAAATGGAGTGTAAAAACAGGGTGGAAACGAGAGAGCAGTATGGGAAGGAAGTAATAGGAAGTATTTAGAGGGGTTGAAATGTTAATATGCTGCAGAAGAATGGGAGTCAGAACAAGAACAGGGAAAAACTGCTGAGTGCTAATGGAAAAATAAGGGAGCATTTGGATAATATACATGAGTTTAGAAAGGTTACTGACTGGTAAGCAACTATTTTAATAGCAACTCCAGAGCACAAACACATTTAGCATAACAGTTTATACAAAGAAGTGAAGAAAGTTACAGCCGGGAACCTGTGACAAGAAAGATAACCAGAGAATCTATCGCGGTATTAGAGGTATTTTGAAAAATTTATGAAAAATTGTATAGAGCAGAGGAATGAAGAAACCAAGAAAAGGCACAAATGGAAATATTTATGGAAGACATAGTTATGCTAAGGTTAGAAGATCAGTTCCAACAATTTAGTCTAAGCGAGGAAGAGATGAGATAAAAATGGTGATGAAGTTTCCAGGAGAAGGTATTCCTGTGGAATTTTTCAAGTTACAAGGCAAGACAGTTATTACGATCTGGAAGCTTTGTTTCACAATATTTTAAAAGAGATAAGAGTTACTGGCATCTTGAAAGAAAGCTGTGGTTGCTGAATTAAACGTATTATCA
The DNA here is from genome assembly GCF_019279795.1 of Protopterus annectens. Classification (NCBI taxonomy): domain Eukaryota; kingdom Metazoa; phylum Chordata; order Ceratodontiformes; family Protopteridae; genus Protopterus; species Protopterus annectens. The sequence continues at coordinate 1,815,086,045 of NC_056725.1, read as the reverse complement.
CCCTTCATATCTGGCATTGTATAGTCCATTTTCAGTTTTAAACTATGATTAAGAAGTGTTTCTGTCTATAGTATGAGAATGGTAAAGATGTTACCAGAAACTGATAGATAATGGACCAGTGTGGCTTTGTGAAGGAGAGAGAAACACTGGGCAGCGTGAATAAACAATGATGCTCAAGTGGGAAGCATCTTTTTCACTCTGCACCTTTTACTTCTTTCAACTAATTTTAGACATACAGTCATATTTTGCTTCCAAAGCACTTACAGCACCAAGTACATTATACACAACTACACCCATTAGTGTCATTTTATCTGCAGGAATATAAATATTACAAATATTTGTTTATGCTTGCTTTGCGTTATGTTGATCCTGCTACTTATCACTTTTATTGTCTCTAGCCTCTCTTGTCATATACCTGTTACTGACTATGATTTCATGTATGATGTACTCAACCAAGATAACCAAACATGCCTGTTTTTTTGCATGTTATTTTTGTTATTGTAAATATTGTACATGAAGCCTTCAGCAAAACTTGTATTGTGTTAAGCTAGTTTCTCTCTTTTACAAAATGAGTACCATTATTCCCTCTTTTTGTCGATCTTGAGTTTACTGGGATGTACCCACCTAGGCTGTGCCTGAAAATGGTCAGTTTTGATCCATGCACTACCCTAATAGACAGATAAAGAAGTAAATGTTTGGGTCTTGATGCAGTGAAAGTGTCCAGTAGAGATAGCTGAGATTTTATGAGTAAGGCAATGATGGCATTTTCGTTGCCTGATAGTAGGCTTAATATGGAGGATATATGAAGGGTCAGAGGCAAGAATTAAGGTTGGTGAATTCTTCAGTGATAAAATGTTAGAACAGAGGAACCAGGATGGAATGAGTCTGTCTTGTGTTCTCAGTTAACTGCATTATCGTTTGGGTTATCTTCTGTACCTTGAGTGTTGACAAAGTGTCTGTCTCCAGTGGTTGTCTGTTGCAGAACCTAGGCATCCACAGTTTTCCTTGTTTAGAAGACATGTTGATTTGTGCAGAGTCTGAATCCAGGTGCTTGGAGTCCTTAGACAAGGTCACAGCCCTCATTTCCAACCTGGGCCTCAAAATGAACCTTCAGAAGTCCTTTCTTGCTCCCTCTCAGCAAATTGTTTCCCAGATGTTGGGTAGACACAGTAAAAAGGGTAGCCTTCCTGCCATAAGACAAAGTTCTGACTTATCGTGACATTTTCTTGGATTGTTTTGTTTCTTCTTGATGTGGCTTCAGCAACAGAGTTCTTTAAAATTGTAGGCCTCATGGCATTAATGATCCTCATGATACCACTAGGCAGACTACATGTGAGGAAAATTGAGTGGTACTTGTAGAACTGTTGGACTGAACATCTTCATCCTTGAATTTCCAGGTACCAGTACTGGGATTTGTGAAACTAGCTGCAGTGGTGGAGGGATCAACTTTTTCTGAATCCAGAACACCTTTTCTCTCTTCAGACCCCAGTCTAGTCTGTCCAGACAAGACCGTTCAGATTTTACGTTTGGAGCAGTGTCCATGGGAGTTCAAGTGCAAGGCATGTGGGGTCCTCAGGACACGCCAAAGCACATAAATGTGAAAGAGATGTTGGCAGTGATTCGTGCCTTAAAAGTTGTTTACCACTTATGAACTCTTGAGTTCTCTTCTAGTAGTCATAGACACCACTACCATGATGTGATACCTAAACAAGCAAGGGGTCACAAGGTCATACCCTCTGTAGCAGTAAGCAGTGATGGCCTGGGAGCTGGCTGTACAACATTCTCTGGCTTTTTAGGCCTCTTACATTCTGTCAGAGCAAAACACAGTGGTAGACAGACTAAGCAGATCCTGGACAAACCCTCACAATTGGAAGCTCCATGTAGAGGTAGGTGTTCCAGGACTTGATCAGATGTGGGAAACACCTCAAGTAGATCTGTTCACCTCCTTTCAAAACAGACAGCTGAAAAAATTCTGTTCAAGACATTGTAGCGGCCATGCTTGGAAGACAGAAGCTTTGTCGTTCCCAAGGTTGGGAATGTTCCTTTATGCATTTCCACCCTTTCCATTGATTCCCAATGTAGTTCAAAAGATTCAGAAAGAATTACCAAAAATCATTGTGGTTAACCCTCTTTTAGCCCAAGTAAAGTTGATTTTCCCTTTTAATGGAGTTGGCCAAAGGCAATTACCATAAGCTTTGTTACAGACTGGATCTGATTGCACAGCATCAGGGGCAAGTGATACACCCCAGCTTCGAGTAATTGCAACTAACAACCTGGATGATTCTATCTTGATACCTTTAAGCACTTGTTCCATGAGGATGTGCAGCAGGCATTTAAGGATGCAAGAAAACCTGCAACTAGAAATTCTTATGTTTACAAGTGGAAGAGGTTTTCTAGATGGTGCTGCCTAACCAGGAATAGAGACTCCAAAAGGGTTACGAGCCCTCTGATTTTGAAATGTTTCTGTGAACTACTTGGAGATGGTTTGTCACACGCTTCCATCAAAGTGCATCTTGCAGCCATCTCAGCTTGTCTGCCCATGGATCCCCTGTTTCACCTCTGTTTGTGGTCAAACAGTTTGAGAGGAGTGCTGCACATGAGACCCCTTAGAAAGTAAATTCGTCCTCCCTGAGTTCTCAGTTTTGTTTTTGAAAAATTGACCATACCTTCATTTGAACTTGCTTCTCAGGCTGACTTACTGTTCTTCACTTTGAAGATTGTTTTACTCATTGCTCTGAGAGTCTCTTGAGCTGCAAGCTGTCATGGTGGGCCAACCCTATTTGATTTTTCACAAGTGTTGTTATCCACTAATCCTTCATTCATGCCTAAAGCGTAGGGCTCAACCTGTTAAGATGCCACTGTGGAACACTATCCTTAGTAATGTGCGACAGTCAAAATGTGGAACACCTTATTTTTGCACGGCACGAAAATGTGCCATTGCCATGGAGCCTGGCCGAGCATTTGTAAAATAAGACACATTTGTGAGTCAAATCCAAAATGTATTTAATAATCTACACAACCATAACCACACCTTAAGCAAGTATGAAACAGCACATCTCTACTGAATCAAAACTAAAATCATATGCTCATTAATACCACTTGGTGCATTTGCTACATTTTCTAAACAGATCTGTTACATATCGCACAACTGATTTCATGTGTACACAATGTGCATGAACAAACAGCATCCTGTCATGCTTTAGATGCACACTTACTTTACACTGCTGGGCTTTAGCAGTATCTTACGAGGCGTTACTAACTGTGTTGTAACTGTTGAACACATCTTACAACAAGCTATATTTCATGGTCATTAAATTGGTAGTCGTGTCTCAAGACTAATTAAAGTCTTAGTAAGAGGGACAATCAGAGGAACTTAAAAATATTACTATTAACCTGAGACATTGACGGAATAAGAGACTGATTAATAAATGTTTTCTGAAACAGCAAGGTGTAATTCACCATTTTTTCCTCAAAAAAAGTCAGTTTTAGGAGGGAGCAAAAGGGACAGAGCTAATACTGGAGACTGGAGTCAAAAGTAGTGTCTAGTCAGTACACACCTAGGAATATTACTATTAACCTGAGACATTGACGGAATAATAGATTGAGTTAAACATTTTCTGAAATGGCAAAGGTATAATTCACCACATTTGCTCAAAAGTAAATAAATTGTAGGAGGAAGTAAACAGTGCCTTTTGGAATCACATAAATGGCTAACACTGGCTACTCCTGCCTGAACTATTATACAGTGAGTGTATCTTGCTGACGTATAAAATGCATTATTAACTCTCAACAAATCAAGGATAGAGCTGCTTATTACTATTAACTTGAGACATTGATGGCACAAGAAATGTGAATTAATAAGCATTTTCTGAATTAAGAAAGTTGTAATCCACCACCTTTTCTACACCAGTTTTAGGAGAGAGTTAAAGGGACAGAGGTAACATTTCAGAGTTCAAAGCAGGGACTAGTCAATACACAAATGCCAAACACTGACTTCTGCAAGCCCTACTGCTGCTTCACTAAACATTCTCACAGTTCAACAAATCATGGACAAATCCAGAAATAATCAGTGACAGAGACGCACTCTTGTTAATTTGAGACATTGACAGAGTAAGAGAAAGTGAATTAAACATTTTCTGAAACAAAGTTCTACTTTTCCACCTGTTCTCCCAAAAAAACTCAATCTTGGGGGGAGTAAGAGGGACAAAGCTAACAATGGTGTCAAAAATAGGGACTAGTCAATACACAAATAAAAGAAAACATGAAGAATTAACCAAGCACTACAAGCCCTGCTCCTGTCTGTAATAATACAGTGTACATATTTAGCTACTTACCTCTGTCGAGTACAGGAAAACAAACTACCTACAGCATAGTCCACAATAAAATTCAGGAATCAAGAATCCAAGGTTAGGTTGGGACTTCCAGGCAGCAGACCAGCAAAAGCAGTACAGAGACCATTCCTTTCAGCCGAAGTCAGACAGCACACAGAAACAAATCTCAGCCTTTGGATATGGTTGGTTTTAGGATGCTTGATCTCCTTTTCTGACATGCTGCAGACTTCAACTCCACGTTTAAGTTCACTACTTCTATTTGGTCTGATTAATATACGGTGATTAACGAGATATATATATATATATAAATTGAAAATCTTCCACACAGAGAAGTTTCTTGCACTGTTTTGTTTTTTGGACCTGCTGTACTTGTTTAGTGGGTTGTATGAGACTTTGGGGATACCATGGAGATTACTTGTTTTTTTTTTAATTGTTAAAAAGAAAACCTATGTACATTGCATGACAGTAACAACAGAAACTCTTATTACAGTTTTTTCTACTAATGTGTATAAACCGATGTGTATTAAAATGTGATCATTTAATAAAGATGTTAAAAAAACAAGTGGCACACTTAACATTTCATAATGGAAGAATTAAAGACTGTGGGTTCTATTGCTACATCAGGTAATTGGATACAATTTCTGGTGCTGACACTTCAGTGCAGGCTGATGGAGAGGTCTGAATTCCGAAGTATGTCCTTTAGACGAGACATTAAATCAAGGCCCCATCTGCCTGACTTGCTGCTAGCTCAGGTGGATCTAAAATCCCATGGCACCCATCGAAAAGAGTAGGTGAATTTCCCCAGTGCCTTAGCTCAGTTTCCACCTAGTCAGTTATAAATGCCACTTCGGATTTACTCTGAAAAGAGACTATTGGTATAGTGGGACTAACCCAGTCAACAAAGTGTAAATGAATAAATACAAGATTTCAGTTTGCCCCTTTCTATCCTTCTCCTCCAGCACCCAAAGACAAGCATCCAGTGCTGAGGGACAAGAGTAATAACACAGAGAACTGCTTCATGTTTGTATTAAATGACCTGGCTAGAGAACATTTTATTCTGTGCTGAGCATTATTTTTATTCTGTGCTTTGCATCATTTGATACTGTTAATGACTGTGTCCTGATTGGACATATGATTGCACTGTGGCTTGTGTACTAATATCATGGACTCTGTGTTTTCATGCATCTTGGCATTTCCACAGAGGGCTACTGAGGTTTACATTGTCTTTCCTTTCCTCAAGGGTGGGGGTGGGGTGCAGGTGCAACAGGTCTCACTTCAGGACCCATTACTACTCAAAACTGTTTGTAGTGAAGTTAGGTGATGTTGGAAGGACAGGGCATTTATATGTGGAATAAACTTGTCTGTACTTCCTTCAGGACTGAGTGGCCAGATTTGCATGTGATTTGAAGATTATCCTACAGTGGGTGGGAATCTGCAGTTGGTTTAAGATTACCACCTCTGAGACTGAGTCCATTGGAATGCATGATGCTATGATTCTTATGCTTCTGTTTTCACCTTGTGTATCAGCTGTGAAGTAAAGGCATTGGAGTTTGTGTCCGATGTGAGAAATCAGACAATGATCGGGTGCATGTCATTGTTAAATATTTACAGGTATTACTACTGGAGGAAAGGAGCACATGGATCAAACACAAGGTACTATGTGAGACTTTGTCTGTAGGCATGTATGTCCTGGTCTGTTACAGACTGTGGTGTTGTAATGCACTTTACCAGGTGCAATGGCCTCACTTTGACTTGTTTGACTTTGTATAATTTTTAAATTTAGTTTTTTCACTCTTTAGTGCTGCATGATGTAGGGCGGCCACGGTGGTGCAGTGGTTAGCATTGCCGCCTCACAGCAAGAGGTTCTCCGGTTCGATCCTCGGCTGGGGTGCCTTCTGTCTTGAGTCTGTCATGTCCTCCCTGTGGTTGAGTGGGTTTCTCTCGGGGTGCTCGTTTCCTCCCACATCCCAAAGACATGCTGCAGATTGGCCTAATTGCTGTAGGTGTGCGTGTGAGTGTGCCTTCTGGAAAAGGTTGCCGGGCTGGCAGCTTCGACACCGTAAAACTCCACTGCCAATGTGCGGACAAGGTGAGCGAAGAAGAAGAAGTGCTGCATGATATGGATCCCTCTGACCTTATCAGCTAGTTGTTACTTATAAATCTGCTGTTGGGCTGATGTTAGTTCCACTCCACCCTCCGTGCTTATGAGTCTTATCCAGCTACTGTCGCAACCCAGTATTGCTAGCCACAGACGTTTCTTAGGGGAAGTAGGGAATGGAAGTAGAATGAGAGGCCCTCCTTCCATGTCATGTGTGCTGCATGGATACCCAGGGATAATTTTGATGTGGTTATCTGCCTACTGCATGTCTTTGGGAAGCAGGACAAAAAAGCATAGTGCCTTTAGAAAACTCATGCGTATAGGGAGCACAGGCAGACTGCTTACAGCAGGCACATAGCTAATGACTGGATAAACTCGTGTGAGTATAGGGAGCACAGGCAGACTGCTCACAGCAGGCGCACCGTTAACAACTGGATAAACTCGTGCGAGTATAGGGAGCACAGGCAGACTGCTCACAGCAGATACACACAGCCAATGACTGGATAAATTTGTGTAAGTGTGGGGAGCACAGGCAGACTGCTCACAGCAGGCACACAGCTAACAACTGGATAAACCCATGTGAGTATAGGAAGCACAGGCAGACCGCTCACAGCAGGCACACAGCTAACAACTGGATAAACCCATGTGAGTATAGGAAGCACAGGCAGACCGCTCACAGCAGGCACACAGCTAACAACTGGATAAACCCATGTGAGTATAGGAAGCACAGGCAGACCGCTCACAGCAGGCACACACGGATCTTGCTGTGAGGTAACAGTGCTTTACAATGTGCCACTGTGCTGCTCAGTAGCTCCCACTCCTTCGCTCAAAACATCTGCGTTGTGTATTCTTGCTTACCAAGGTCAGCAGCTTTGGAATTTACTACCGCACTACAGTTGTGGCTTCAGGAATGTACTCTTTGGCCTGTTTCTTGTGATTTATTTTGACTTAACTTTTTGATTTAACTTTTGTGGGCAAAATGTTTAAAGCTCAGAGCATTTTGCATTGTTTGTTGCATTTTTTTGCCTTCTGCTAGTTTTCTTTTACAGTATTGTTAACTTATAACAAGCTGAATGTTTAAACACATACATTTGAAGCTGAAGAGGGGTGGCGCTTGCAAGGACTGGAGGGAGCAGCAGGAAAGATACGATGATTTAGTCAAGTTAAGTAAGAACTATCTTCAGAGAGGGTGTTGAGCTGTCAGGGAATGATGGCATATACATCAGTTCTGGGGGTTCATGGGTTTCTCAGGGGAGAAGGAACACAGAGAGTAGTGAGTTGCACATATCTAGTGACCTTTGTTTGGCCATAGGCCTTTGAATTGGAAGCTCGCTATGTGCATCTGTTATGTTTCTGAAAGTTGTATTGGTGGTCATTGAGATTACTTTTTGTGGTTTCGTAAACTGTTAATTGTCCTCCAGAGGGGTAGTGTTTTCCCTTTTCTGTCTTCACACTACAACTGTATGTATGCACTTTAGTCGCCTGCTTACACCCAAAAGGTTTTGCATATTTGTTTTCTTCCTGTCATATTTTTGCAGTCCCTCTGCAAGTGCCTGTCATGTAATCCACATTAACCTTTTTTGCAAATTTGCTAGGCTTGATTGCTTTCCATCTTTAGTTATAGCCCATTGTTACATTATGCATGGTTTTAGTGCCTGTAATGTAGTCTACAATTTACTCTACATCTTTTTCTTATGTTTTACTTTCTCCCCAACACCAAAATTTTAATTGTTCATAGACAAGCTTGTGATTTCTGATTAAACTTAAAATAAACAGACAGGGTAGTGGATCAAACTGTATGCAGCGAAATTGTTTACTTATTCTTGCACTGGGTTTTTTCAGAAATAAGGGCAAATGCTGCTGCTGCTGCTGCCAGTTAATTTTTAAAATAAGTTTTTTTTTTTTTTTTTTTTTTTTTAAGAATACAGAATGTGGTGCCAGCAGTTGGCCAGCTTCATAACATGGATGTTTAACCATATCAGTTTGCCTAGTGTAATGTCTTTCACATCATTGTGAACATTCTGCCACAGGCTGCTGCACCGTATTTGATAAATGATCTTACGATTGCCTTATAAATGGTCAGTAATGCTGTTTCATCCCTACTGGATGTATTCCTTAAGGGGTCTTTTATGATCAAGTAGCACTTCCTGGCTGTGGTATGCATGTTTTCACAGTATGTGTGACCACTCTCTGCAGTTTTCTGTACATCCTTTATCTTTTCCTTGCCACCAAATATAACATTAATTTCATGAAAATTAACTCTACACCTCTTCAATCCATGTAGCTTTCTGACAGAGTTCAAGTTACAGGTCTTGATATCTTAACAGCATTTTCTTGGTTTTCTCAAAGCCATAGTTTTTCCTGATATACCTTTCTGAAAGGATTTTCATCAGCAAGTCCAGCAGAGTGGTGTGGAAGGCGAAATCATTGACTATGGCCCATGTGACCCAAGGTTGATTAGCAGCTGAAGCACCTGACAGACCTGGCAAGGAGGATAGGAATGTCTGTTCTGGAAAGGAGGGATCATGGCAATGCTGACATTTTATTTGTCAAACCCTGGTGGAGGCCAGGGCTTAGAACGATTGCAGGGCTGGAAAGATGGCTAAGGATGACTAGTTATAGCTACCCTTGACCTTGGGACGGGCATGAGCTTGTTTAGCCACACCTCAGTACCTGCCCAGCTTACAGACATAGTGTTGGCATGCTGGGGGGCAGGACTAAATGCAAAAAACCCCTCAGTGAGTTACGGTATGATGGCTCCGTGGCCAACCTCATCCCACTTGGAGGTATGAGATATGGAGGCCACCCTACATGCAGAGCTCTTCTGGGAGAACCACCTCTACTGTGGATCAAGACCGGGGTCCTTCTGTACCACAGGAACCTCAAAATGATGCAGTAAATAAGTAAAAGCAGCATCATATTAGAAATACTGCCTGAAAATCTTACATGCTTTAGAAAAATGTTGTAGTGCCTGGAACAGTCTTAAGTTGTGGTGTAAGAATTACCACAAGCATTTATTTAACTAACGCTATGTGTCTGTAGCTTAAGCTCATTTGCTGTCTGCGTGTGGTATAGAATTTTTTCAGGTCTGTTTCATTTTTTACTAGATGCTTGTTTACATTAAGTCCCACTTTTCCCTACCCCAGAGGTAGATGTTTGTGTTAGATTTACATGCAGAGTCTGTGATGTCCTTCATGGATGCATCTGCAGTCATAACAAGTGGGTTGTCCTGTCGTCAGGCAGCCCTGCAGTCGGACGGATTCCAAAGTCCGGGTCCGGCTTCGGCTGATGTCGCACTCCACCCGACGTCATCTCTGTTGGTCTTCGGGTATAAAAGCATCAGCCGACGCCATTTTCCTCAGTCTTTCTTGCGTGGCGCCAAGCAGAAGCTGTTCGCAAGTGCCGGTCGGTCGGATCCAGAGATTACTTCAAGACTTCTAAAGCTAAGTACTCCGTTGGGGACTCTTTCTTGCCTCAGCCGATGTCAGAAAAAGTTAACAATTGTTTAACCTGTGGGAAACAAATACCTCATAAAGATTTCCACTCTTACTGTCTGCCTTGTTTAGGCCCAGCCCACGACGTAGCAGCCTGTTCGCCTGTGCCTCTTTCAACCAGGCGTCGGTCGGAGTTTGCAGAACAGTTTTTCGGTTCTGATTTTGCGTACATTATGTCGCCGGATCCTCCGACTACCCCAAAAACGCAAAGATAAAGACCGACATCGCGGTCCGCGGTTTCGGAAACCACGGTAAAGCAAACGAGTGTCTCGGTTTCGGCGAAACCGAGAAAACTGCTCAAAGTACAGCTGAACCTATTCTTACAACTGAGGCCCCTGCTACAACTCTTGAATCGACCTCAGAAATTTTACCCACTACGGTGGTTGAATTATCAGACACCATCCCCTTGGATGTCTCTACCCCAGCACGTGGTGCTGCTAGGCCTCCAGCTGCCATGTCCATTAAGTCCTTCGCCAGGGCTAAAGCAGCCAAGACTACTAAAACAGTGCCTGTTAAACCCCCCACATCCAGGCCCTCTTCTAGTTCTCAAATGCTTTCTTTGGCAGAAGATTTAATTTCTTTAATTAGAGGATCTCAATCTCACCCAGACAGGGCCTCTCAGCCCCAGAGAAGAGACCTAGGGCAGAGCCCCTGAGCCAGTGTCTTCTGATGATTCTGCTGATGAATCAGACATAACTGACCAGCCTGAGGCTCCCTTCTCCAATTTTGAAGATTCTGATGCTGAAGAATCCATTCCAGCTGCTTCCCCACCAGAAGAATTCTCCTTTGGGGAAACCTTGCATGCCATGCGAGAACAGTTCCAATGGCAGCAACAGGATTTTTCAGTCTTCAGAAAAAGGCTTAGTTCCTTTCTGCACCTCCCACAGCACCGGCCCTTAGCTATACCTCCTGTTCTCCCTGTGGTGGATGATGCTTTCAATGATGTTTGCTCCGCTCCAGATTCTTTACCTCCAGCCCCTGCCAAACCAGACAGATTTTACAGGGTGCCAGATACTCATCACCACCTTTACAAGGCCCCACTTGCAGACCCAGAAACTATATCCCAGGGTCCCAAGGCAGTAGCCGCGACCACAGCTAAAAACCCTATTCCTTCTGAAAGGGAAGCAAGGTCACTAGACAGATGGGGTAAAAAGGTCTACACTTCAGCTACTCTCTCAGCTAGAGCTTTAAACTGCCAGTTTCACATGATACAATACCAAGAGTTTATGCTTGATCAGTTAACTAAAAACTAACCACTGATGAATCTCTTGATAAGAAATATGTATTAGAAATGGTAAATAACATACAACAGGTTAGCAACCATTCCTTAAAATGTGGCTATGATGCACTGGAGGCTTCATTTAGATCAGCCATGACAGGCACAGTGATAAGAAGGCATGCATGGCTAAAGGAACAAGCTTTACCGGATCATGTTAAAGCTAAGTTGCTAGATGCTCCTATGGACAAGACAAGTTTGTTTGGTACACCTGCCCAGCAGGTTATGAAGAAAATGGAAGAAAAGGCAAAATCTGTTCAAACTGTTAAAGATTTCTTGCAGGTTCAACCCCAAGGTTTAGCAGGAACTGGCCTGCCAAAATTGGTCCTTTCCTGACTCCACAAAATTTCAAAGGGGCAGGAATAGACGTTCCAGAGGCAGAAACCAATCCAGAGGAGGTGCCTACAGAGGACGACAGTGGCAAGGTAACAACAGAGGCACAGACACAGCCACTGCCACTACATCAGCACAACCACAGTGACTTAATCCTAAATCCGCCTACCAGGGAACAAATAGCAGCTCCTCTAGGCGGAAAGTTAACCTTATTTTCAAAGAACTGGCACTACATAACAAAAGACAAGTGGATTTTACAAACCATAGATCAAGGTTACGGTTTCACTTCCACACTTTACCAGTCAAAAGAGGAATGCCAAATCTACCTCCAAATCAAAAAACAGAGGCTCTACGCCAGATAATGGAGTTAGCAAACATGAGAGCTGTGGAAAGAGTGCCAACAGCAGAACAAGGAAAGGGGTTCTACTCCAGACTATTCCTAGTTCCAAGAAAGGAAAAAAGTTGGAGACCAATTCTCGACCTGTCCACCCTAAATACATACATCATTGTCCCAAAATTCAAAATGCTGACCCTACAGCAACTTCTTCCCATGCTGGGCAAGGAGTCTTGGCTGGTAACTCTAGATCTCAAGGAGGCATACCTGCACGTCCCCATTCGACCAATCTGCAGAAGATACCTCAGATTTCTTGCAGGATCAGAGCACTATCAATTCTCAGCATTGCCCTTTGGCTTATCTACTGCCCAGAGTATTCACAAAATGCCTGGCATCAGTAATCGCCCATTGCAGACTACAGGGAATTCAAATTTACCCATACCTGGACGACTGCCTGCTACAAGGGGACAACAAAAGCAAGCTGACAACAGATTTACAAAGGGTCATTTACTTGCTACAAGGACTGGGATACACAGTCAATTTACAAAAGTCAAGGCTGATACCATCCCAAACAAGGACATTCTTGGGGAATTGGACACAGTACAACAAATGGCATTCCTGACTACAGAAAAACAAAAGAACTTCCTCTTTACTTCTTGGCACTAACAAAACTGAACAAGTTAACAGCAAGAAAAGTTCTGCAGGCCTTGGGCTTCATGGCATCATGCATAATCTTGGTCCCATTTGCCAGACTACATATGAGGAAACTGCAGTGGTACCTAAAGAATTTATGGTCCCAACACAGACACAGTCTAGAAACAGAAATCCCACTAATTCCATGCTTAAAACAGGAGTTCCTATGGTGGGCTCAGGCATGCCAGTCAAACCCAGGCCTACCCTTTCGCAGATGTCAACCAAGCCAGACCATCACAACAGACGCTTCAGACCTAGGATGGGGCCCACATGCTGGACAAATGCGTGCAAGGATTGTGGACACAGGATCAACTTCACCTGCACATCAATCTAAAAGAAATGCTGGCAGTAAAACTGGCAATCCGAAAGTTCAAACCATTTCTCAAAGAGGGCCAGTTGATGATAAGGACAGACAACACCACAGTCATGTGGTACATCAACAAACAGGGAGGCACTCATTCATACCCCTATGCAGAATGACCTTGGAGCTGTGGACCCTGGCACTCAGCTACAACATTCAGTTACAGGCAATATTTGTACCGGGAAAGACAATACTCTAGCAGACATATTAAGCAGAACCACCCGGATGCCCACGAATGGAAGCTGCACCGGACATCTTCAAGACCATCTCAAAGAAATGGGGAATGCCACAGATAGACCTATTAGCATCACCTCTCAATCACCAGCTCAAAAATTCTGCACAAGGACATTCCACCCACTAGCATGGAAAGTGGACTCACTCTCCTTCAACTGGAAAGGCCTAACAGCATATGCATTCCCACCTCTTCCTTTGATACACAAGGTACTACTAAAAATCAAGGAAGAACGTCCAAGGATAATCCTGATAGCTCCAAACTGGCCAAGACAACACTGGTACCCACTACTGAAGAGCATGTCTCGAACAATATGTGGCCAATACCCTGATGCCTTTGATGTTAACTCAGAACAACTACAGCATCATACATCCAAACCTAAAACGCTGCAACTGACTGCATGGAACATCACATAGCAGCAGCTAATCCAGAACTTTCCCAAAGAGTTAAAGACATTATTCTTGAAGCAGACCTTCAACAAGAAGGAACTATGCTGGAAAATGGAAAAGGTTTGTCATTTGGAGTGCGGAAAGAGGAAAAGATGTGTCAAACATAGATATGCCTAACATTCTGGAGTACCTGGCGAACTTCTTCATTCAGGCCTGTCCTACTCCTCCATCAAGATACATGCATCAGCTATTTCAGCAGAATACAGCTTTGATCCACCTGTTTTTCGCACCCTTTGCTCAGGCAGTTCCTCAGAGGAATCAAGAATGTAAAACCTCCAAGGAAACCACCATTACCAGCTTGGGATTTAAACTTTGTGCTAGAAAAGTTGACACTATCACCCTTTGAACCAGCAGCAACAGCAGACCTACAACACCTGTCATGGAAAACTGCTTTCCTACTGGCAATTACTTCAGCAAGGAGGGTTTCAGAACTACAGGCCTTAATGGCAGTGCAACCCTTCCTAATCTTCCACCAAGATAGAGTGTCCATGAGGACTAATCCTACATTTATGCCCAAGGTGGTATCCAGAGTGTCTTTAAACCAGGCAATCCACCTACCTACCTTCTTTCCCAACCCACAAAACAGAGGCCATAGAATACTGCATACCTTGGATGTACATAGACACCTACCCTACTACTTGGACAGGACAAAAATAGCAGAAAGACTGACCAACTTTTGTAGCCTATGCAACAGGAAGGGAAGGAAAAGCTATTTCCAAACAGACAATCTCCAAATGGATAGGAAATTGCATACGATACTGTAACTCCTTCCATGGAAAACCAATTCCACAGAACATAAGACCTCATTCTACAAGGGCAACAGCCACTACCACAGCCTTCTTACGAGGAGTGGCAACCAAAGACATTATTGACTACTTGGACCTCCGTGCATACATTTGCCAAGCATTATAATTTGCCTCTATATTCCAGATCCCGAGCAGGGTTTGCCACTGCTGTACTGCAAGGGATCCTAAACACACCATAATCTACTTTTATCCACCTCTCCTAGTTGGCTATGGTATTCTACCCACTTGTTATGACTGCAGATGCATCCATGAAGGACATAGTACAGTTTTGTACCTACCATAAATGTAGATGTCCGAACTGGATAGCATCTGCAGTCATCCTCCTTCCCTCTGTGGTACTCCTAGGGTGTTTACCCTCCTAATAGCTAGCTGTTGGGGAGTCTTTATGGTGTATTTGTTTGTATATATGTACATATATGCTTATTGTTGTGTTTACCTCTATCTATTTGGAAACATTGGCATCTATCCAAATTTTAGCCTGCAAGAGGGCTACTGGCATCTGGGGCAAGAAACACTGAGGAAAATGGCGTCGGCTGATGCTTTTATACCCGAAGACCAACAGAGATGACGTCGGGTGGAGTGCGACATCAGGACCGGACTTTGGAATCCGGCCGACTGCAGGGCTGCCTGACGACAGGACAACCCACTTGTTATGACTGCAGATGCTATCCAGTTCGGACATCTACATTTATGGTAGGTACAAAACTGTACTTTTTACATAAATATGGTATTGTGTTCATTGGTGCTTGAAGTGAATGCATCATTTGCTCATTTCTGCATTATGTTGTTCAGCGTTAGCCAAGTATCTCATAACTGTCAAGATTGTAGTGCATTTTATTGTGCTGTTGATAAAATGAATGCTGGTACCATATTCCTTTTTTAACAAACAGTAATGCTGTTTTGCTTGTCATTAAAGAGAAGTATTGTGCTTAATGGGTTTTCCACAGATAATACAAGAGTAAAATAAAACCAGTATTACTCAAACTCATTTGGGTAGATGGTAATTGGGATGTACTGTAACACCCAGGTATAAAATAAGGCCGTGTGTGTGTACATGTGTAGTCGACCTTGGTTCTGGAATGCCGGGCTGTACCTCTTGCTACCATGGAGGATATTGTAATACTTAAAGCAGCAGCTGTATGCACTGTTTTTCTGCATGTTTATTGACAGGAGTTGAGTAAGAACACTTGTTAGCATTAACGTCCGATGCTCTTCTTAGTGGCGAGACACTCCTGATGACATCTCAGTTTGTCTGCCTCCTTCAGTTCTGCATATTACTGATTTCTATAATACTAAATATAAGCTGTGTTGTATATGGTTTTATGCTAATCTAAACTGTTACATATTGTACACTTATGTACTTGAGCTCATGTGTCAGGGTCGGGACTGAAGAGAATCCAGGGACCATCCTACCTACACAGTTAACAAAAATAAATAACATACTCCTTGCTAAAGAGAAACATTTTTTTTTTGTCATTTCTATAGTTGTGTGCAATACCACTCTTTATTTGAACCTCAGACCCCAAAGTTTGCTTGTCTTTCCTGTTTGGATTTATGTAAAGTTTACTAGAAAATCAAAGAAACTTACAATCACATTAAAATCCAAGCAAAAAAAAAGTCTGCACATAAAACAAGTCATGAGAGTGAAGGTTAACTCCCTGCGTTCATTTGTGTTCTGTAGTGGCACTTTTGACAATTGATTCTGTAATAAGAGACTTGAGTATTGTAAACTGAAAGAGTAGGAGATCGTACTGGAAAAGTATCCGTGGCATGAGGAAAATGATGCAATTCATAGGAGGCTATTTTTGATGCAGAGCTGTGATTGATATATACTGGTGTGCTTTCAACCTGATGCTATGTTTAGCTTCTAACTCGTCAAAGCAGATTGCACTTAAGTTGTCCAGTTGTATGTTACAGCAAGTAATGCCACTGAGTAGGGTTCACTGCAACTTTCACCATGGCATATCCTTCAACTACCAGTTTCCAATATGCGCTCTTACTGGAAAAAGCAAGCATCAGCGATGTGCCTGCTTATTGTATACAAAAGTGTAGTCATAATTTAATGAAGTTCACATCAAACGGCTCTGCCATGGTTACTGTGGACTTTCAGGAACACGTTTTTAATGATGTGATTTTTTTTTGTTCTTAACTATAGAATGAACGTTTGGTGAGCTACTGGATTCCTCACAGTCTAAAGCGAACAGTAAATAAATGTTTTGCTCATTTCGTTGTGGCCCAGGGATATCAGTTTGAGCATGAAGTCGTAACACTTTGAATCAAGTGTTTTCTACTCATAAACATTACACATGGCAGGTGTATTTTTCCAGTTGTAAATAAAGTTAAAGCTTTGCATAGAGAGAAAAATGAAAAAGGAGGCATGTTATTTAATTTTTCTGAAATTAAAAAAATAAAACCAACTAAAACATTCTAAATGCACGCTTTTTTTTTAAGCAGCCCCCATCTCTACCACACTTTGAACATTGTTGAAATAAAATATGCATTAGAGTCCCTTTGTTTTGCCAAACCAGATTAGTTTAGTGTGTGGTTCATACTTGGCATACATTTGAATGGCTCTGCAATGTTAGCGGCAGTTGTAATAAAGTGCCCATGCACATATGAACTTGTACTTTGTTTTCTGCATTATTTTCCCCGTTTTCCTTAACAGTATTAAGAGCTGAACACATGCAGAATTTACTGTTCTTCTGATTTCCTATCTTGACTTTTTTTTTCTGTCTTGTAAAGCTGCAGGGCTCTGAGGTATTACAGCAAACTGTTGCCAGTGACGGTTCTTTGTGCCAAGCAGATCTTTCAATTTTTGACAAATTAAAACCAAAAAGTGTCATGAAGGGGGTGCAAAAAATACCAAAAGTGAGAAATCAGTTGCTTCCAGAAAGTCTTTTGTAAAAGTTCTAGCAAACTCTCAGTAGACAGTATTAATGGTGCAACAAAGTGGATAGTAGTTTTCACAGACTTGCCAGTAGCTGCTGTAAAAGTTGCGTAATTTTGCCAGACGGTTCAGGGACAGCCTGAAGCCAATGACACTTGCATTTCTGAGTAAACTAAACAATGGCCAGCATACTAAAGTAACCCTTTCAGAAAAGTGTTGTGTCCAAGTGGAAAAGTACCAGCAGCAGTTTAAAGATTTCATCAGCATCGCCATGTTCCTGCCAGTAATCCTAGATTACATGTTTTGTTTAGAATGCCAGCCTATTTAACTAATACGAGTCTGAATGCATGTTGGGGGGGCAGCCAGGCATGCCATATAGGTTTTAGCAGCTGAGTCGTACAGTTATGCAGTAATTGACATTCAGTCAGTGCTTTTACATGGCCTTTGATATATTTTTATATTCATTAATCACAGTAAATCTTATGCTGTCCTTTTTTCTGGTCCTTTTATGTGTGAGGCAGACCCCTATTTGATTGTAAGCTGTCCTCCATAAAAGATGTAGCCCACTGAATGATAGAATAAGTTATCCGCTATATTTTTTCTCAAAGTAATGCTGATTTCCTGATCCTAAACACAGGTTCTTGTTAGAGTTTGTGATGTAGCAGATAAGCCTTTACTGTAACATCTCTGCTATATTATCCAGGCAGATGAATTCGGTGTTTACCTACCATAATACTCCCAGCAGTCTCACTCCACAGTTGTCTCCACTGAAGACATTGACACCTCCTGTAAATCAGTGTAATCTGAATAAAGGATACATCATTAGTAGCACTTCATTACAGGTAAATGCTAGATATCTGTTTTCATACTGAACATTTTTGTTTGTGATATAACTGGCCTTTTTTCTGTGTATTGTAGCATACCTGAGGACTGTGTTATGAACTGGGTCGTGGTGTTTTTAACTACAGGACAAGTACATTTGACATTGAAGGTTTGTAAACTGTCATGTAATTTAGAGAATTAGGGTTCACAAATGTGAAACAAAACTTGTCATGGAATAATGTATTTAGGTAGGAAGGCGGCATTTTTGCATTTGACAGCAAAAATGGCACAGGACCCAAGTAAATTATGACATGAGAATAGACTTTGGATGTGCAGTTATGTATAGTATGGAGTTGATGGAAGATGCTGTAGAGGCAGTCATGTCCTTCAGAACTTTAAGCATAGTCGAATTACATTAACTGTAAAAGGCAATATTAGCAGTGACAACAAGCATACATTCACAGAAGGGGTGGTAGATGGAAATGCTCTTCCAGCTGGAGTGATTGTAGTGAAAGTGCATATACATAGACTTTAGAACTCTACTGCTGGAAGAAGGTCAAGTTGTGGTTATACGTCATACGTTTCTTGCATATCGATGAGTATTTAGATATGTAGGAGGGAGACTTTTAAAGCCCTTAAAATTGCCAGAGATCCCCCCACCCGGATTGGACTTTTGCCTACACACTGGTAACAGGGATTTGAACTTTTCATAGAGATATTTCTGCGTGTCTTTTAGAAGTTCACTGTTACTGTTAAGTGAGAACATTTATTGCATATCCTTAATTTGACTCAGTATGGGAAAATTGTCGATATGATAGACTGGCGTCTATATCACGTTATCGAAATTTTACTACATCGAATCACTAAAGGCCAGCCTCTAGTGATCGATGTAGTAAAACATCGAATAACATTAAAAAAAAAACAAACAAAAATAAAAACTAACTAGCGTAGGCAGGGGGGCAAGCCCCCAACACCCCTCCTACTTAAATATTCCAACTCCGAGACCGCACTACATTGCGGTAAATGGAAATCTCCCCCTATGGAGATATCCGTTTACCTGCACGATGTTCTGCACTTTCGATGTTGTGCTGCTGACAATATCAGCTTGGATATTGTCAGCTTTCTACATCATGAAGTAGACCCATAGACTGCACATATATATCAAAACATTTAGGCTTCTTTCTTATATTTTAAAATTTGCTTTGCGGTGTCCAGAGGAAACAAAATAGATTTGTTTCAGTAGTGGTTTTTTTTTTTTTTAAAAAGTAAAACCTGCTTTTGGCATATAAAGGTTTCCTCAGTTTGCTTCTTCTGAAGTTGCAAGTCTTGCAGTGCTAAGGTATGTTGCCGAAGGTGTCCCAGTGAACATCACATTAGGAAACGTCTTACAGTACATTTAAAGGAACATTAAAACCACATATGTTCCAAGAATGTGGTGACTAACATCGTTAGTTTATTTCTCTGCACACTGGTATGTTAAAGGGGGAATGATTAGTGGTCCTTGCATCTGGATCATTGTGGGCCTGTGAATGGAGGACCCTATTTTCTAAATTTGGTGTCTTCCTTTGAAAAAAGTAGACTGTTGTAGATGAAGGTCTGACAGTTCATGCATTTGTCTGTAGCAAAAGTGATTAACGTAATGCAGACATGTTGAATAATCTAAAAAAAGTTACAGATTTAACTGATGTGCAGTTAAATAACTCACTGCATCTGAGCAGTGAAATACCACAGAGCTTTTTGCTGGGCTTTTTACTGTCTGGTATCTTTACAGGGATAATAGTGGGTGTCAGGGTTTGCAGATGAGTCCAAGGTATGAAAGACCATTGCATTGCAGAAACAGTGAAGCTGCTTATTGGTGGGGGGGGGGTGATCCCTTTCCTTTACAATGCTATGACCGCATTCTTATGTGTAGCATAAAGAAATGTAGTATTCTACACATTGTAAAGAATACTGTGAACTTTGAACATAGATCTGCTTATTGCATACTCAAAGTGGAGACTGTTAGGGGACCTAGTCACACGTGTAGATTAGTCCACAGTCTCTACTTTATTGGTTTTCTTAGACCTGTTTGTTTCCAGCCCGACCTCCAGTACTGAACATCCACACTGGGTCTAGCAGGTACTCTCCAGCCCTCCCAGAATTGTTCTGTTTTTGTTGGGGCCAGTTGTGGTTCTTGAGTTTGTCTGAGCTCTGCTTGTCTGCACTTACATTTTTTTTTTTTTTTACCTACCCACTTCCCCCACCCACCATTCTTATTGTTTACGTCCGAGGGCAAATCCTGTCTTTGGACCACATCCCCTTAGGGAGCACATCAAGCATCCCCCCACTTGGGTTGGGCACACCCATCTGTTCCCTGCCGCTCCTTCTGTCACTTGAGCTGTTTATTGAACCTGTTTTGGCTTGGCCATAGCCGGGGCTTTATCCCTTAACACCACCAGAGCAGCCTACCGAAGTCTCTACTTTGATCAGAATGTATCAGCATTGGTGAGGAAAGTGTTAAGATTCTCATTTAATAAAGGAGCTAACAGGATGATTGATATAGGCAAATTGTATAGTTTTTGTACTTAACCAAGAAAAGTCCTTGTTAAAATTAGAAAAATGTCAAAAGATTTCTCAGAAAGAAAATGTTCAGCTGTATCATTTATGGTACATAGGGTAGATAGATGCCTCATTCTACCCTGTGTCATACAGACTTCTGGATGGTGGGGGTTGAATGTGGTCTTCAGGGCAAGAACCACGTTCTTCTAAAAAACTATGCCTGAAACACACTCCTCGGGGTAAACACTTAGTTGTTCCCAAAGCTAAATATATAAAGTAGAAAATAAGTAGATTATTTTGTGATGCAGTGTTTACCCTAGTTTGTGATTTGTTTACTGGAAAAAAAAAGTCTTGCCACCACAGTATATGGTGTACGAAGTGCCAGATAGCATTTTCGCCCCATTGGCAAACGTTTTTGGATGCTCCTTTTCCAATAACTTTTTAAAAGTACTTCTTTCCTTGAGATTCTGCCAGTGAGGCTGAACAGTGCACTCTAACCTTTTATACACTATATTGATTCCATTAAAGGTGATCTATGCACATACTTTATGTTGACTCTCAGTTGTCATAACTGAGGGATACACTAAATTATTTGGGGTGTGGTTTACAAGGCTTTTTTTTTTTTTTTTTTTAATTAAAACTGCCCAAATAATCAAGAAATGCAGGTATTACAAGTGCACTGCAGCACTTAACTCATTAAATACCACTGTGTACTTATGTGAACAAACCAACTCTTACTTAAACAGTGCATATGCCTTTGAGAACTTGCTACATGATTTTATGAGCAGTAGGAGCTGCAGACACAGCATTACAACACTTTGATTTCCAGATCAATACTCCACAGTATTGGTATTCAAACATCTGAAAAAGAAGCGACTGTGGAGTGTGAAATCGTGAAATCTTGAAAGGTAGCTTTTACATGCATGTGTTCCCATGGTGATGGAGAAGTGCTGGATAATGGAAGCAGTACACTAGGCATTACTAATTTGAGAGAGTGGGAGCTTTATAGATGATGGATCATTCTTCAGAGTAAAACTAAAAAGCATTTTAACATAACGTGTTGGAATGGAAGGCTACAGATCAGTGTTTAAATTCTAGTATCATTTGGGTTTCTTCAGATTAGCCTAGCTGTCAGAATGTAAAATAAATGAGAAAATAGTCATCTGTACTGACATTTTTTTATGAGCCTTATTAAATAGGATTTAATCCATCCGTTTGAAACCACTGAATATTGGATAATAAAGAAGAGAAAAGAGAGGGGGAACATTGATCTCCTTACTGTTTTGTTCCTGTTTCATTTTTTTCACCAACAGAATAGTACCTGCTTACTCCCATCCCAGATGCTGTAGTTGTCATCTCAATGCTAAATACTCCATGGAAAAACTGTGATTGTCCCTATCCTATATTCTCAAATGAAGAGTGTTTCTGTTTTCTTTTTAAGTTTTAACGTGCTGTGAGAATACAAAATCCCTTTTAGTAGGACATTGTATCCGTGTCACTGTTTTACAGGTGCTGCTTCTTCATGCTCTTCTTGGAAACTGTCTCAAGTGCACTGCTTCATCCCACCCAAGGAAAATGAATGTCTTGGGTTCTCATCCCAGATTAGAACTAATGCTGTCCTTTCACTTCTGTGATTTGAACACTGCCTAAGCAGAGGGCTTTCTCTGTATTTCTGTGTGTTTCGTCTTTGAGGGAGAGGATTTCAGCACAGTAGCATTTCAGCACTTTTACCGTCTTGTGTGCAGTTTTTCCCCATATTACCTACTTTTAGGCCCAGTCATATACTCTGGTCTCAATTGACTAAGCTAGGATTGGTGTTGCAGCCACATGTTTAAAGTTAACATCCGATTGAACATCCTTCACTTTCCTTTCACCCTCATACTGGTCAGTTGAGTTTTCCTGGAGTTTTTCACAGTTTTGTACTGTTCTTTTTGGAAACTACAGTTCTTCTCCAGCTATCCAGAATTTATGATTATTTTATTGCAGCACATGCACTAACCAGTTTTCTAAGCATTCCATTTTTATACTGTTTTTTTTTTTAACTTATCTTATTCAAGTACTGTTGCTGTTGAGGTTCGTTGCGTTTCCCAGCCTGTGGAACACTGTTGCCACAGAAGGATTTTAACCTGCTGTGTCTAACTAAGAAATAACCCACAATTGGGTGTGGGTAAATCCAGCATTACGCACACTTAGGAGTGGGTTGCTGCTATTATACACTGATATTATTGAAGAAAGAAATTGCTTAACTTTCTCAAATACTGTGTTTGTGTAACAGAGCTGTAGCATTCCTCCATGTTCTACTGCCTTTTCTGGTGTATTGTGCATGCATGTGTATGGGACTTGTGTTCGTTTGTTTGCTCAAGAGAAGCAAAAGAAAAGAGAATGCTGCTTTTTTTTTTTGTACTGCAACTCTTACTGCAAGAAACCTGGGAAAAGCCTAGGACTGAGACAAAGACCCAAAAATAGGGACAGATTGTATTGCTCTTATAAACTTAGAAAGTTATGGGAACCAGAAGTGTAGCTAGTCAGCTAGCACCCTGGGCTGGTACTGTCAACCAGCAGCCCACCCCGTCCACTCTTCAAGTGAAGAACAAAAAAAAAAGGCACTTCACTGTAATAAGCTGATATATACATTGTAAGTGATTGGCTTATTACAGTTAAATCTGTGCCCCCCCCCCCCCCCCAGCTCTTCCAGTGAAGAGCAGAGGAAAAAAAAAAAAAACATAACAGACGTTCCTTCTATTGGCACAACAGCCAGGTGGCTAGGTGCATGACACACACACGTTCCCTCCCAGCCATTCAGGTCCTGTTTCTGTGCCCTGTCCCAACCCTCCCTCAACACTTCCTGCACAGAATGCTACAGCAGTACTGCTTTAAACAAAAAAAGCTTCTCCTTTTTAAAATGTAGCAAACATTTGCTACAGTTTATACCCTGCCTGCACGGAGTGCTGCAGCACTCATGTTTTAATTAAAAAAAAAATTTAACAAAATATGTGGATTGGCTTAGCAGCTGCAACAGCACATCATGTGGAGTTGCGTGTTATCAGGTGTTTGCTAATATTAGATCAAGACATTCACATTTTCCCTTGTTCAGACAATTGCCAGCTGATGTCAGATTCCCTATAAACAGCTGATATTCATTTAGGAACCTGATGATAAAATATTTCAAGGTTTAAGGATTAGAGTTAACTGGGAAAAGTCCTATTGGATCCATCTCAGTCTGTTTAATTCTTTTGCACAATCATAAATGTACTGCCGCACGGCCCTTGTGCCTCTGGAGAGTCGTGTTATCTACGTTCTTTACAGTACATGAGTTCCTGCAGTACTATGGTGTGCTTTTCAGTACTTCACAGAAAAAAGGACCGTATTGATCCACAGATCCCTGCATGACTTTGAACACTATCTCAGCCTAAAGAAGGATGTTTTGCCAAGCAACTTACTTGTCGAAAGGGAGACAGATGATTCTGCTGCTGGTGGGAGTGTACACTTTTTCACTCCCTGTCAGTTCATGGCAGCCTGGTCCAATCACTGATGTTACAACCCACAAACACGAAGGAGATACAGGTAGTGTGGCTAAAATTAAAAGCCTTTTTGAATTCCTCACTGATAGTCCAGGCATTAATACTTGCAAACAGCATAACAGTTGTGTGGTACCTGAATAGATGAGGAGGGACACAGAATCTCTGTTGTCCAGCTGTCTGGCTTTAAAAACAAAATCTTTGAGTATGTCATTGAGTGGTGTCGGACCTTATAAGCTGCACACCTTCCATGACGTCTCCTCAAAGCTAGCAAACACACTGAGCAGAAAAATCTTTTGCCCTGAAATTGATCTTTTTGTTTTCAATGACAGGATGTAGAGCCAAAGTTTTATTCAGGAGCATAAGAGATGGCATGGAAGATGGGTGCTAATTTCTTCATACAGGATTATGCTCTGGACATTGCATACGCCATTAATTTAGAAGGTGCTTTTGAAAATGAAGTATGGCAAAGCACATACTGTTCTTACTGCTGGAGATTAACAAAGAAGGTTATAGATGCATCCCTGTTGCAGCAGATTTCAGAGCTGTCACATGCTGAAACACTTCCAACAAGTTGGTAGAGTCCTTCATCCAGTTCAGTTGACTTTTAGGTTACTGACCTAAATTAATCCCTTAGTATTCTGTGTGGCTTCATTTACTGAAGAGGGGTTACAGCTAACCTCTTTCCAAGTTGGTAGAGTCCTTCATCCAGTTCACTTGACTTTTAGGTTACTGACCTAAATTAATCCCTTAGTATTCTGTGTGGCTTCATTTTCTGAAGAGGGGTTACAGCTAACCTCTTTCCAAGTTGGTAGAGTCCTTCATCCAGTTCACTTGATGTTTAGGTTACTGACCTAAATTAATCCCTTAGTATTCTGTGTGGCTTCATTTTCTGAAGAGGGGTTACAGCTAACCTCTTTCCAAGTTGGTAGAGTCCTTCATCCAGTTCACTTGATGTTTAGGTTACTGACCTAAATTAATCCCTTAGTATTCTGTGTGGCTTCATTTTCTGAAGAGGGGTTACAGCTAACCTCTTTCCACAAAAAATGTTTATGCAGTAGTATTATCTTTTTTACCTTGGCACATAAATGACCCTACAGATGTTCTTCATCTCACATTGCTGCAGTCCTAACACTTGGGGTAGTCCGCTGTCCCAGTCGGCCCGAATACCAAAGTATAAGGCTGACGTCGGTCAAGGCGCATTAGTCTGACGTCAGGACGTCAGGGTACAAATGCGCATGACCGACGTCATATCCTCAGTCTTTTTTGCCGCATGGTCCGATGCAGAAGCAGTATTGCGAGTGCAGGTTGGCGTTCTGAAATTTTCTGAAGTCGGAGTTTCAGACCGAATCAAAGTTGGCTAAGTACCCCATTGGGGAATATTTTGTTTTTTTCTTGCCTCAGTATTTAACCGGATGTCAGAAAAAGTGAATAACTGTATTTCTTGTGGGAAACAGATACCTCATAGGGATTACCATACCTTGTGTATACCTTGTTTAGGGCCTGAGCACGACGTTGTTGGCTGTCGCTCTTGTGCTAGATTTAACAAACGCACTATAAAGAGAAGATTAGATTGTGCCAGGTTAGTTTTTGGGAAGCGGTGTAATTATAAAATGCCGCCGGATGCTCCGGCCTTCTAAAAAAGCGCAAGCACAAGGCCGGAAAGCCTAGGTTGTAAGAACTGTCCGTCCCGGACGCCGGTTCTTTAGAGGCTCGGTGGAGCCGGAGGTTCAGCCAGAAGTTTCTTTGGAGTCCCAGGGAGAGACTTTATTATTGCAAGATGTGACCTCTCAGGAGGTAGGCCAGGCTGAAGGGGCTTCTCTGGTAGCTGTTCTTCCCTCCCTTCCTAAGGTGGTTAGGCCCTCCCCTTCTGTTTCCAAGGCTTCTCCCAGGGGCAGGCCAGGTTTTGTTTCAGGTGTTACCCCTAGTTCTTCAGGGTCTGTGCCTAAGAAGCATATGCTTAAGATGGCAGAAGATTTGATTACAATGATTAGAGGTTCTATGCCCCCTCCTGATAAGAGGCCTAGGGTGGAACCTGAGCTTGGGAGTTTTGAGCAGGGTTCGGATGCTTCCGAGTCTTCGGCTGAAGATTTGCAGGAGTATTTTCCTTATTCTGATTCTGATGTGGATGATTCTACTCCTTCTGCTTCTCCTCCTGAGGATTTTTCTTTTTCAGAGACTCTTCATTCCATGAGGGAGCATTTTAAATGGGAAGGTCAGGATTTCTCTGATTCCAGGAAAAGGCTTAGGGAATTTTTGTTTCTACCCCAGCATAGGCCTTTAGCTATACCTCCTGTTCTGGATGTGGTGGAAGATGTTTTTGCAGAGGCTTCTCTAAACCCTGATTCTTTGCCTCCTGCTCCGGTTAAACCGGATAGATATTATAGGGTGCCTGAAGCTCATAAGTATCTTTTTAAGAGTCCTAGGGCAGACCCAGAAACTGTTTCTCAGGGGCCTAAAGGTGTTAAGGCTTCTGTTGTTAAAAATCCTGTTCCTCCAGATAGAGTCAAGGGCTTTGGATAGATGGGGAAAGAAAGTGTATACTTCTTCCACTTTAGCCATGAGGGCTTTGAATTGCCAGTTTCACATGTTGAAATACCAAAATTATCTCCTTTCACAATTAAAGTCTAAGGTAGATGCTCTGGCGGAAGGTATTGAGTGTAAAGAGTTGCAGGATTTAGTTCATGTTTCTGAACAGGTGGGTAAGCATTCTTTGCAATGTGGTTTTGATGTTGCACGGGCCTCTCGAGGGTGGCTGCCACTGGTTCGTTCTTCGCAGGCACGCCTGGCTGAGGGATCAGAATTTAGCTGAGCATGTTAAGACAAGGATTTTAGATGCTCCTTTACAATCTGATGTGTTGTTTGGTTCGCCTGTGGAAGCAGTTCTAAAGAAAATGGAAGACAAGGCTAAGTCTATGCAGACTGTTAAAGATTTTTTGCAGGTTCAGCCTCCCAAGTTTAGTAGAAATTGGCCTACCAAGGGGTGGACATATCCTGCTTATGATTCCCAGTCTAGGGGTAGGCCTAGATGTGGTAGGGGCAGAGCTCAGGGTTCTTTTAGGCCTAGAACAGGGAGTTCACCTGCTCAGTCTTCTGGTGAGGGCAGGGGTCAGTCCTTTCGTAAACAGACCCAATGACCTGCCTTTTCAGCTGCCAGAATCTTCGCCTGGCAGCACCTTTGGGAGGAAGGTTGGCACTTTTCAGAGAAAACTGGAGTTTAATTACCCAAGACAGATGGGTATTGGATATCATTCACCACGGTTACAGGTTTTATTTCCATACCTTGCCTCCTTTCAAAGGCATGCCAGACATTCCTCCTCAACAAAGAAAAGAAGCTCACAAGCAAATTTCTCTGTTACTCCAAATTGGGGCCATTCAGCCGGTTCCTGTGCCAGAAAGGGGCCTAGGATTTTATTCACGCCTGTTCCTAGTACCAAAAAAGGGGAACACGTGGAGACCAATTTTGGATTTATCTATCCTCAACACTTATCTGGACATTCCCAAGTTCAAAATGTTGACGTTACAACAGCTTTTACCTCTGCTGGGCAAAGATCACTGGATGGTAACTTTGGATCTCAAGGAAGCTTACCTTCATGTTCCTATCAGACTAATTTGCAGGAAGTATCTGCGTTTCGAGCTGGGAATTCTCATTATCAGTTCTCTGCATTGCCCTTTGGCTTATCTACTGTGCCCAGAGTATTCACGAAAGTTCTGGCTCCAGTGATAGCTTTCTTCAGGCTAAAAGGAATACAAATCTATCCTTATTTGGACGACTGCCTGATTCTGGCTCAAGAAAGGGACGTGCTTCTTCAGCATTTGGAATATGTGATAGCAGTGCTAAGATGCCTAGGGTATTATGTGAACGAAATAAAGTCCAGTCTAGTACCCTCTCAAGACATGTGCTTTCTGGGTGTGAGACTGAATACAGCAACCCAGATGGCCTTTTTAACCCCGGACAAACAAAAGAATCTTTCTTTACTTCCATCAACTATCTCATCAGTCCAGGCTGACTGCAAGGACAGTCCTTCAAGCCTTAGGGTTCATGGCATCTTGTATTCTGGTGCTTCCCAATGCCAAACTGCATATGAGGAAGCTGCAATGGTATCTCAAAAATGTATGGACACAGCACTGCCAGGATTTGGACACTGTCATTCAAATAATACCTTGCATTCAAAAGGAATTTTTGTGGTGGGCTCAGGAATGTCACCTAAACAAGGGACTCTCTGTGACCCGGCCAGAGGCGAGTCAGATTCTAACGACAGATGCCTCAGACACAGCTTGGGGAGCTCATCTGAAGGGAAAGTGGATACAAGACAAGTGGCCTGCCAGACTGCAGCATCTACATATCAACATGAAGGAGATGTTAGCAGTGCAGTTTGCATTAATGGCTTTCAAGGATTTACTTCTTCCAGGGCAGGTGTTGATTCTAACAGACAACACAACTGTTATGTGGTACATCAACAAACAAGGGGAACACATTCTTATCCTCTATGCAGGCAAGCAATGATTTTGTGGGAGACTGCTAAGCTTGCAACTGAATCTTCAAGCAAGGTTTCTGCCGAGCACAGAACTCCTTAGCAGATGTGTTAAGCAGGCAAATCATGGATCCCCACGAGTGGAAACTGGATCTTCATGTATTTCAGAAATTGACAGTGTCATGGGGAACTCCAGACATAGATCTGTTCGCTTCTCCACTGAACCACCAGCTGCCAAAGTTTTGCACAAAGGTTTCATTACACAGCTTGGAAAGTGGATGCTCTTTCTTTCAGTTGGAAAAATCTTCATGTGTATGCCTTTCCACCTCTGCCTCTCCTCCCAAAGGTACTCCTAAAGGTCAGACAAGACAAGCCAAGGATGATTTTAATAGCTCCAGATTGGCCTCGGCAGCACTGGTACCCATTACTGAGGAGTCTGGTAAGGAAGCCTCCATGGCCCTTACCTTTGATTCCACACCTATTGTCTCAGAAGGACGGTCATCTACTCAATGTCAAGCTTCACTCTCTTCATCTGACAGCCTGGCATATTCTGTTTTGAACCATAGCAGGTCTCAGCTTCCTCAATAAGTTTTGAATGTGATTATGGAAGCCAGAAGACCTAGTACAAGGAAAGTGTATGCAGAAAAATGGAAGAGATTTTTATTTTGGAGTGCAGCAAAGGATTTGGATGTTTCAGAGCCTAATTTGAGTGTGGCTCTTCAATATCTTACTGAGTTATTGGACAAAGGTTTGTCTTTCTCTTCCATTAAGATTCATGCTGCAGCAATCTCAGCTCACTATGATTGTGACCCACCATTGTTTTCTCATCCTTTGTTCAAGCAATTTCTTAGAGGGGCAAAGAATATAAGACCCCCACGTAGAGCTCCTACTCCTGCTTGGGACCTCAATTTTGTGTTGGAGAAACTCACTCTACAACCTTTTGAGCCTGCAGCTACTGCTGAATTGAAATATTTGTCATGGAAGACTGCTTTTTTGTTAGCAATAACCTCTGCAAGAAGGGTGTCTGAATTGCAGGCCCTTATGGCGGTTGAGCCTTTCTTGATTTTCCATAAGGATAGGGTATCTTTACGTACTAATCCTTCCTTTATGCCTAAAGTGGTTTCTAGTGTGGCTTTAAACCAAACTATTCATTTGCCTACTTTTTATGCAAATCCCCAAAATAAGGGGGAAAAGATTTTGCACACTTTAGATGTACACAGGCAGTTGCGTTATTATTTAAGCAGGACTAAGGATTTTAGGCAGTCTCAGCAGTTGTTTGTTTCTTTTGCTTTGAGTTCTCAGGGCAAGCCTGTGTCAAAACAAACTATTTCTAGGTGGATTGGGTTTTGCATTACTTTCTGTTATTCCCATCATGGCAAGGAGATTCCAGCTGGGATTAGGCCTCATTCCACTAGGGCTACTGCCACTTCAACAGCTTTTCTAAGGGGGGTGGCAACTAGGGATATTTTGGAGGCAGCTACTTGGAGTTCAGTGCATACTTTCTCTAAGCATTACCACCTTCCTCTCTACTCTAAATCTAGGGCTGGTTTTGCCACTGCTATTTTACAGGGCATGTTGGCAGCTCCTGCTTCTTTATGATTTGCCATCCTCCCTTACCTCTGCTTTGGGATTCTACCCAAGTGTTAGGACTGCAGCAATGTGAGATGAAGAACATAGTACAGTTTTGTACCTACCATAAATGTAGATGTTCGAAGATCCACATTGCTGCAGTCCAATTTACCCTCCCTCCTTCCCCTCTGTGTTTAGGGGTGGTTGTGTGGGTGGGGTTGTACCTTTGTAATTTTGTATATATTGTACATATATTTGGTACAGGGGTGTTTGGTGTGTTGTTGTTTTTTGGTTTTGGCCTTATCTTTTTAGGGTCTTCTGACATCTGGGGCAAGAAAAGACTGAGGATATGACGTCGGTCATGCGCATTTGTACCCTGACGTCCTGACGTCAGACTAATGCGCCTTGACCGACGTCAGCCTTATACTTTGGTATTCGGGCCGACTGGGACAGCGGACTACCCCAAGTGTTAGGACTGCAGCAATGTGGATCTTCGAACATCTACATTTATGGTAGGTACAAAACTGTACTTTTGTCAGTATGCTTCTAGTGACAGTGTTTTGGTAGTTAGACTTTGAAATGGGTGTTTCATGAGCATAGAAGTATAACTGATCCATGGATAGTGACCTATGTGGTCAGTCTTCTACGTCTGAATACTTTAGCAGGTCCTTTTGCTGTTGCATCCTGGAAGTCTGTTTCCCTAAGCATAATGCTGTGAGTGTTTGGTTAAGGTGTGTGTAGTTGGTGTGGCAAACCAGGAAGATGATGGCATACTCAGCTAGCTTCCTTATAACAGTTTACATTTTTACATGAAAAATTCTGCATTTAAGACCTCCAGGGAAAACCTTTCTTGTACACAGGATTTGAATTTCATGCTACTGTTGAACTAGTGTTCAACATTTCAAACTCAAGGCCTTAAAAAGATCTTACTTGAGTTTGCCAAGAATCTTCACAACTGTAAACACCTGAAATTAAACCATTTGTCAAGAGCACACTTAAAAGCCTCAGGTTTCCATGTCTTCTGATGTCCAGAGGAAGGTTGTTATGAAGCGTAGCAGTTCTTCCTTGGAGTGATGTTCCTCATAATGTAGTGTTATAAACAGGATTATACACCAAAAATAGTTCTAGTTCCTAATGACTGTGCCCTGAATTTGGTACCAATTGCTGAAGCCAAGACATCATTATGTACACATTTATATGTTAAGTCTCCTCTGACCATTCTAATTGAATACAGTGATAGGGTGGTCAGTCTGTTCTCATAACTTGGATGTTTAACCGTATCAGTTTGCCTAGTGTAATATCTTTCACATCTTTACAGTGTACTGCATTGTGAACAGTCATGACACAGGCTGCTATATCATATTCGATAAAAGATCTTATGACTGCCTTATAAATTGCCAGTAACACTGTTTCATCCCTACTGGATATATTCCTTAAGGGGTGTTTTATGATCAAGTAGCACTTCCTGGATGTGGTATGTATGTTTTCACTGTGTGGGAGACCACTGTCTGTAGCTTTCTGTATGTCCTAGATCTTTACCTCACCCCCAAATGTAACATTATTGAAGTATAACGTAACATGGGTTATATTTTAACAAAGTGCAGCACCTTTATATTCGATAAAAGATCTTATGACTGCCTTATAAATTGCCAGTAACACTGTTTCATCCCTACTGGATATATTCCTTAAGGGGTGTTTTATGATCAAGTAGCACTTCCTGGATGTGGTATGTATGTTTTCACTGTGTGGGAGACCACTGTCTGTAGCTTTCTGTATGTCCTAGATCTTTACCTCACCCCCAAATGTAACATTATTGAAGTATAACGTAACATGGGTTATATTTTAACAAAGTGCAGCACCTTTGTCTTTATGATGTTAAAATTCATATGATTTTTTGACCACTTGGGTAGTTCATCAGCATAATGCTACAGTGTTTTTTGGTCAGAAACTGAATTTACTGCAGTCCTATTTTTAATGTCTGCAGATTTGCTTATTGATTTCACTGGTACCCTTATTAACTGGTAAATCGGATATAAATAATGTAAACCGTATAGGTCTAAGCACAGACCCTTGTGGTACTCATACCAAAAGTGGTGTAGGCCTAGATGTAACAATTTTTACTTTTGTATTAGTCAGCTAGCTACCCCGTCTGCAGTGGTCCCATTAATATTGTTTCTATACATTGTTTTAATAATTTCACTATGTGGGACTGTGTTGAACACTTTTTAAAGTCTAGATAAACTACATCCACAGTCAGTCCCATGTCAGTTTCCCATACAATATTGTTAAAAGTTATCAACTCTGGTAAGCCTCTACTTCTTGAGCAAAAAAAAAATGCAGGTAAGTGTTTTAAATAAGGTTTTAATTTCAGAGTCGTTAATTTTCATCTCTCAAAACATATGCCAGCAATGCCAGTCAAGCTTATGGTGACAATAGTTATCAGTGCAATTAGCAGCCCACACACACACACACACACACACATACAATGTAGGTACTAGCAATGCCATTTTCCAGACGTCTGGAACAAATCATCCTTCTAAAGACCTGAAAAAGCCAATGCAAGCAATTTTCCAGTATGTCTCTAATACTGCTCAGTATGTCTTTAATACTGCTCAGGAATAACTCAGTATTTTAAGTTTATGAAAATTATCTCTGCACCTCTTTAATCCATGTAGCCTTCTGACAGAGTTCAGATTACAAGTGTTGATATCATATGAGATAAATGTGTCTTACCTCTACAAAAGGTGGTGAGAGCTTACACCATTGGATAGCAATAACCTTACAGCATCTTTAGGTATGCTTCTGTACAGGGTAAGAGGATGGCTACATGCTAGGGTGTTTCCACACATTTTTAGGCAATGTAATTTGGATGATTTGTCCCAGAGTAGGATAGTATTTTAAAATCTGTCCTAATTTGTCTGCTTCAGCATCCTTCTACCACCAAGTTTGTGGTGGTACTGGGTGGCATTCTGCCTAAATCTTGCGGAGTGCTGAAGTACTTCCTGAGTTCAATGCAATGTATACTTCAAAGAAGTTTCTAAAAAGGAAGTATTTAGGCATAAAGGCTACCCTTCCTCCCAACTTTACAGCTTGGCTCTACTATATATAACTGCCAAGTGTGTGTTATATTTTTCAAGGTTTGCAGTCCACTAAGGTGCACTGCACATCTGCTTATTTATGGCATTTTTATGGGAAGCCTCTTATTTTCAATTGAAAGACCACCGAAAAGAACCAAGTAAATGTGAACTGGCATCGCTTCTGAAGATATGGCCATGGGACTGGCATCCAAGCAGCCAGGCATGATATTTGCTTATACTGAAGCTGAATTGCGGGTACTGCTGTGAAAATTATATTGACCAAGGACTAAGGAAAGCAGCAATGCTTAAATGTTAACTGCTGAATTGCTTCTTGTAAATGTGTCACCATTCTGTACAGTAGTGCAAGAGAAAACTAAAGCTGTTTTTGTTTTTCCTAGTTCTAAAAACAAAACAGTGTAAGAAACTTCTCTGTGTGGAAGATTTTCAGTCCATATATTTCTAGTTAATCACTGTATATTAATCAGATCAGACAATAGTAGTAGAAGTAGCGAAAGTAAACTCGTCAAGTCAAAAAGTAATAATAGAAAATATATAATTCTACAGCATTACTAAGTATTCGAAAGTAATCCAAGCAAGGCAGGCAGTCTGTTTCCAGTCGAAAATCCTTTATTAAGTACACAGACAAGCAATCCAAGTAAAACAAAAATAGAGTAATAATAATTTCCTCTCAAGCTTTCTAATTATATATATACTTTTTATTAAGCATGGGAGTGGTTTATTGTGCTGTAAAACAAAGTGTTATTGGTATACATGTTAAACTCACATCCCTTCCCCCATCAGTGTGACATTCGAGCTGGTCCTGCCCTACCTAGTAGCTGTCATAATAATATATAGCCCTAATGTACTTTAATGGTACATCTTATCCCTAATGTACTTTAATGGTACATGTTATCCCTAATGTAGTTTTACAGCACAATAAACCACTCCCATGCCTGATAAAAAGTATATATATATATATATATATATATATATATATATATATATATATATATATATATATATATATTTAGAAAGCTTGTGAGGAAATTATTATTACTCTATTTTTGTTTTACTTGGATCGCTTGTCTGTGTACTTAATAAAGAATTTTTGACTGGAAACAGACTGCCTGCCTTGCTTGGATTACTTTCGAATACTTAGTAATGCTGTAGAATTATATATTTTCTATTATTACTTTTTGACTTGACGAGTTTACTTTCGCTACTTGTACTACTATTGTCTGATCTGATTAATATACAGTGATTAACTAGAAATATATGGACTGAAAATCTTCCACACAGAGAAGTTTCTTACACTGTTTTGTTTTTAGACCCACTACACTTTAGTGGGTTGGACTTCGGGGATACCACGGAGACTACTTGTTTTTTGTTTTTCCTAGTTCCTGATCTCATCTCCTTTCTGACCTTGGTTAGTACCAGTCTGATCACTTTTATGTCGCTCACTTTGTGCTGTCTTGCCAAGTGTGTCACTTTTTTGTTTGACAGATTGGTAGGTTGATCCGAGGATTTGTTTCAACCACAGCCCTAGTCACAAGGCAGACTGTGTGTAACCTGTAAAGATGCAGAGATATTACAGGAACAATTACAAGAGCATTACATAATCTGTTTCAGAATATTTATATTATAAAGTGTTGTGCGGTTTAACAAACCTTACTACCATAACCAAGTAAAAACCAACATCAAGGCCACAGACAATACCATGAAGGTATTATGTGCACACAGTAAATACGTAGTATATTACAAAGGTACACCTTGCGAGGTAAGGAGAAATAAGTAGCACAATATGACCAGTGAACTATGAAAAAGCACAGTGAAGTAATTGCCAGCAAACACTGAAAAATAAGAGTTACCCTGACCGTAAGGAGATGCTAGGGTGTGGTAGGTATAAGGTGGTTACAGTGTTTGTATATAATGCAGTCACAACAGAGGACTATACAGTGGTAATAAGAATAATGTGGCTAGTCAGTGATATTTACAATATTTGCAGTGATGATTTAGTCATTAAAGTGGGAAACGTACACTCATTCTCATGAAGTGAGGAATTTGCTAATAAGAGTTGTACATTCAGACTAGGTGCATAATTGAGAAAAATACATAGGTGACTAGCCGATAACCCTAAAACATTTACTTTGCATACAACTCTAAGATTCTTAACCAGCTTGAATTTTAATTTGCCATAATCTGTATCATTTGTAATATCATAAGAAAATGAGCTGCAAGTTGCAGGTGAAATGTTAAAACATTCTCTTCTGTCGTCTTAACCAGATGCATAGCTCTGTTATTGTTGGTGCTTCTAGGTCCTGTGACCCAAGGGAGCACTACTGTGTCTTTATATGCAATGCTGAGGTTAAGAGATGGCAGTAATTTAGACTGATAGCATGTGGAAGTACAGGATGGCAGTAATCTAGACTGATAGCATCTGGAACTGAAAGTGCAGGATGACAGTAATCTATACTGATAACATCTGGAAGTACAGGATGACAGTAATCTATACTGATAACATCTGGAAGTACAGGATGGCAGTAATCTATACTGATGACATCTGGAAGTACAAGATGACAGTAATCTGGACTAATAGCATCTGGAACTGGAAGTACCGGATGACAGTAATCTATACTGATAACATCTGGAAGTACAGGATGGCAGTAATCTGGACTAATACCACCTGGAAGTGCAGGATGGCAGTAATCTAGACTGATAGCATGTGGAAGTACATGATAGCAGTAGTCTAGACTGATAGCATCTGGAACTGGAAGTACAGGATGACAATGATCTAGACTGATAGCATCTGGAACTGGAAGTACAGGATGACAGTAATCTAGACTGAGCATCTGGAAGTACAGGATTGCAGTAATCTAGACTGATGACATCTGGAACTGGAATACAGGATGACAATAATCTAGACTGATAACATCTGGAAGTACGAGGTGCTGGTAATTAGTAAAGGTGCCTTAGCTGTAACTTGTAGCCAGTTAACTTTCTTTACATCTCACAGTGGTGCTCCCTGTGACCACATAAAGTGAAAAATCCTGCAGAGATTGTTCACTATGGTTTGAAAAAAATAGTCATGTTACTGGATGAATTTAAGGTTGTTATGAAGAGAGCATATTGTTTTTTTGGTTTTAGGAAATCCAGGTGTATGTGTTTTCTGCCTTTGATAGTAAGAAGATGAACGTGTAACTTTATATCAGTTGGATGAGTACCGTTTCTTTACTGATGTTAGCGTGCCGTTTGAATGAAGATACTGCATCAAGACATAGTCCCAGTTATCTGAATAACGGAGTGCCAGACTACTGGAAGAAAAGTAGCATGTTTATGTGGGGTGCCATGGTCTGATGCTTTTTGTTTTTTTTTTTTAATTCTTTTTATGGAAATAACTTTATAGGTATACATTTGAATTGTGGCATGCTTGCCATCTGTTCATTTTAGCTTTATTTATATGTTAACCAGGAAAACCCACTAACCCAACTGCCCTTTTTCAGGAATGCCAGAGAGTATTATCTGGTTAAGTGAGGTGCTTAGAGTTGCGCAGTAGTCAAATGCAGACTGAGAGCTTCATACCCAGGTCTACAAGATGAAGCATACTAGTAGCTTGTAGCCGTAATTCTCTGCACTAATTGCCAGATGCTGACATGGATTTACCACAAGTGACTGTGTTGCATGGTCCTCCCTTGAACTTGAATTGTACTATGAATTAGTTAAGATAATGGCATTAAAAAAAGAAGAGGGCACAAAGTCTTACACCCTGGGAAAGGACATCACTTTTCCAAATGCCGCATTCCTCACTGGTTGACCCTATCAAGACTACAGGACAATCCTAAAATGGATGCCTTGCATGTCTTGAATCTGCTGAGCTCATACTGCAAGGTCCTGTTGCCAACTGCTTGTAACTATGAGATTTAACACTAAGTAACTCGAAGAAAATGTACTTAAAATGTCCTCAGTGATGGCCAAATGCAACACAATGCAAAAGATTTGGGGAGGCAGGGCAAATCCCCCCCCACACACACACACATACATTATCTCTCTCCAAGTTATCAGACTGCCACCATACCTGTAAAAATGCTGCACCTTGGAAAAAGCTGTCATTGTCAGACAGAAAAACAAAAGCTGTCACTTGCAGCATCTTGCTTAGAAGACTGTTTTATCTGGTCTTTGAGTTAATTTACAGTTTGTTTCTTGCTTCAAGTTATACTATTTGTGTTCGTTAATCATGTCGGTAAATAAAGCTTTCAGTTCTGTTGTACTTAACTGGTTAACTATTAATTAATTTTGCTGCTATCATTTTGACATTGTCCTTTTTGTTTTTTGGTCCCGTCAGACCTCATTAATACGGGCCCGGCCCGCAGTGCCCCATATCCACACACACAGTCTATCAGCAATCTCGTAACTCCCTTGGACTTGCTTCAGTGTTGCTGGAGCCAGTCATGGATCTTAAAAGCTTCCTGGGGGTTCACTTGTCTGCTTCTGGCTGGTGTTTTTAATTTACATGCCCTACCCACTTTTCTCTTTCCATGCCCACTTTGCTCTCATGTTGCTTCAGAGTGCACCTCCCTTCCTTGACTACGCCACCTCTTTAGGGGAGCATCAGTAGCATGCACCCCTCCCCCCAAGGATGAGCATGCCCATCCCTCTCTGTCGCTCCATCAGTCACCAGAGTTGCTAATCAAACCCAGGTCATTTGGGCTGTAGTTGTGGGGTTTATCCCTCTGCACCACTTTAGTAGCCTCATCTATGTAGATGGGGCCACATCCATGACTTCTTACAATAGCATAATGTTTCTATGCACAGTTAGCACACCTTCATTATTATGCCACTTTCTAAGCTCTCTGTTCACTGTTGTTTTGGTGCCCTAGTACCTGTTAATCAGTAATTTTTACCCTCCTCTTTTAGTAGTATAACTCAAAAGGAATTTTGTGTGTATTAGCATTTGTTCTGGTTTCTTTACACTGTTGTTTTGCAAATGCATTTGACTTCTGAGTTGCATTTTTTATTTTGTTTCAATCTCTAGTAGTTTATGGGTACATAAATAGTTTGAACCTTTCCTGTCTGCTAGCTTACAATGCAAGATATTAACTGCTTTCATTCATTGTTATCCTTTCATTTATTCTGATCCTTTTTACAGTCTATGCATTTAAGTTTTAGAATTCATGGGCATTTTATTATTTAGATGCATTGTAATCATTTTTTTTTACTGAGTAAGTTTTAAAGTAGTGCGTATATTTTCTCTACATTTGTCACATTTGAAATGCTATTGTATTGATTTGAAATGTATATAGTGTTACTGTGAACAGGTAAGTGATGATAGACTGACAACCCCAAGTACTGCTTTAATAGCAGCTGAGAAGTCTGTGACATCAAGCAATCAAAGTTGAGGTAGTTCTGTATATTAAGAAATGGCTGTATTGCAGGGTATTGCTTAATTTTGAAGCCGTAGACAGATCACATGTACAAGAAAGGGAAATATCAAAGCTACAAAAAGAAAAATGAGCTGATTATTACACAGACAGTTGATATACATTCATAAGTAAATTGAATTAAATCCTGTTCACTTACAAGTATTTAAGTACCTAACCAAATAAGGAGAAGGAAATCCTAGCTGAAAATAAATTGTTGACTAGATTGATAGTTTTTTCTGCCTCTTCCAAATTAAAACAAATTACTGAAAACTTAAAAGGACAGATGTCATTAACATTTATATGGTTCTGTGAGCTGCTGTTTCGCTGCTTTCCATCAGTAGTTGTTAGCAAGTGTTAATTTGAAGCAGAGTCCCTCCCAGAGGTAAGGGAACAGCAAACCTTCTTCTGCACTCTACCCTGATCTAGTTTCATTATACATTAAACAATGGTACAGAAGGAAAATGTTCACCAACAAATGTTTTCTTTATTGGATCACTGTTTTAGATGCAACTTCAACGACTTCTGTCATAGGAAGAACTCCATTATCTGGACAGGTTTTCAGTGCTAAGTACCCCCGCAACCCTTTGGACAAACTGATGCTGGCTTATGTAAAATGCTTTTACATATTTGGTATAAAGGTGATGTTTGCCAGCACCAGCTTTAGTCGTTCGTGTCGCATTTCTTGATGTACATTATACCATTCTGCTTGGTGAGTGCATTTTTAATTCCATCAATTCAGGCTTTGACCAAAGAGAAGACTAGATAAGTTTCTCTCTTGAAGACCCTTCTGTTTCACTTTTTGTAGAGTCCTTTCATAGGATCATAGGAAGTTACTAGGCTATTGGCCCTGAGGCTCTTGTATGCCTAACCAAAAGTTTAGCCCATGTTTAGACAAGTCAGCAACCGATGTCTCTGTCCATCAGGAACACGGGTGGAATCCCAGGGGTGTATTTTCTGTTTCCCATCCAGTTATCCAGGTTGTGCTTAAAAAGGGTAAAGAGGTACTCTGCTTGACGTGGAGAGGGTGTCTATTCCACAGATGGTGGAGTCTCTGGGACACAAACAAGTCCTATTTATGTCACAGACCAGGTTGACTTGCGGATATGCTGCACTCCCATCAAGGCGGGGGGTCCAAGATTGCCTTGTATGCCACACAGATGTCACCTCTGAGGAGTCTGTAGGAAACTAAGTAGAATGATATGGCTTTTAGCCTGTCTTTGTATGCTAGTGTTTTGAGGCCCTGGATTCTTCTGGTGAGAAATCTTTGTGGTCTCTAGCTGCTGTATGTGCTTTGCGAGGTACATGCTGAGTGGGGCATTTTACTCAATAATAGCCCTTATAAGGGAAGAATGCAAGGATGTTATGACCTTCTTGTCCCAGGATGAGATGCCCTTACTTATGAGGTGGACCATGTAGAAAGATTTCCGTACAATGGAAGCAACATGGTGGTCAAAAGTCAGGTTGGCATCAACCTGGGTGCCCAAATCCCTCATGACTGATTGCATGCTAAGACGTTGTTATTAATGTGATAATTTGTGGGGGTGTCAATCTCCCCAAAGTGGATGATGATGATGCATTATTTGGCATTCATCTTGAGGCCATGTTTCTGGCACCAGTCATTAGTTTGGGTGAGACCCTCTTGGAGGATAGCCACATCACTAGGGGAATTGATGACAGTGCCCAGCTTGCAGTCATCTACAAACTTGGTCAGCCATAGCCACTGGTTTTGGCCTGCACCTCAGAAAAGTATACCCCAAATAAGAGGCCCCAATACCGAACCCTGGGATACACTGCTCATTACGGGTCTACTGCTTTAGGTGCCTTCCCCTATTTTGATTAGGCGGGTTCTATCAATGAGCCAGTTAGCTACCCATCTAGTAGCATATGGATTGATGCCTACTTGAGAGAGTTTATCTATTATGCTTGAGTGGGGAATAGTGTTGAAGGCTTTGGCCAGGTCAGGGTAGGTGGTGTGCACCATCTTCCCCTCATCCGTGGCTTTGTTGGCAGTCTCAAAGAAGTCGACTAAATTTAACAGACATGATTTCCCCTTGACGAAGCCAAACTGTGTGGGTGGAGTGTTTGGAGGTTGCCACTGTCCTTGTTAATGAGGTCCATGATAATCTGTTTCATGGCCTTGCAAATCAGGCTAGTTAGGCTGATGGGTCTATAATTTACCGGATTGTTCTAGGCTCCGCCTTTGTGCAGAGGGATGACAGTGGCTGTCCTCCACTCAACTGGGACTAAGCCGGTACTCAGGCTGTGTTTGAATAGAGTGCCTAATGGTGCTGCAAGTTCCTGCCTGAGTTCATGTAGGATGCAGCCTAGGATGTCATTGGGTCCCATGGAGGCTGTATTTTTTGCCTTTGAGAGAGCAGTGATGACCTGTCTCCTAAATTTAAGGGGAAGGGGCAAGTACTGGGAATGTCCTGATTTACTGATGGGAGAGACAGAGGGGTGAAGTTTTTGCTGAATCTGTCGGCCAGCAAGTTTGCTCTATCTATGGCATTTGTATATATGGTGTCCTTGACCACCAGTTCTGAACAGATCTGGGTGCTTCCTTTGAGACTGCAGACATATGTGAAGAAGGCCTTATGATTGTCACTAGTAGATGTGGCCAATTTGGACTCAAAGTTTGCTTTGGAGGATTTCACTAGTGCTCTTATTTGCTTGTTCAGGCTAAGGAGAGATTGCTTCCATTTGGGCACCTGCTCCTTCTTGGTCCTGGACAGCAATGTTTTCCTTTTGTTCTAGAGTTTATTTATTGCAGATGTCCACCAGACAGGTTTAGTCTTCCTTGCTGAGGATGGTTTAGTCCTGTCGGGTATTCCTGATTCCATGCATCTATATAAAGGCTTGCATAGTACTTTGGTATAGTTTTGGATACTGGTGCCAGTTCCTACAGAAAGGGAGGGGGCTGTGAAGCAAACTCATCTTTACAGACATTCTCCTTCAGATTTTCATGACCAGTTTTTACTGTTTAGGGTTAGAAAAATACATCAGTAACTTTGATATTTGCCAGGGCCTCATAGCAAGACTATAAAGTCCATAAATAAGGATATTCTGGCATACCAGAGCAAAAAGAAACCATTTCAGATAAGGCAGCCAAGTCCTCAAACCCCTGTGATAGCTATACAGATGTACCCTTGGAAAAAAAAAAGCTTAAGGGAAGCCAAAGGAAAACCAGGAGTTAGATTACTTCCTTGGGTTTCTAGGTCTGATGATGTCAACTCTGCATAAGTGCTTGACCTCTCCCCCTAGCTGTGAAGTCTGTTACATATGAGGCATCTGGCAATGCACCCTGGGTGGCTGACAGACTGTCTGGTCTTAGCACATCCCACTGATGGAGCAGTTGCCAAAGGAGACAGCAGATGAGACCCAAATATATGCTGTAGGGCACATGTTTGTCAAAACGCAAGAGTAGGGTCATATCCCCTTGGAGATGGTCCAGAAAGATGCCCATGCTGCAGAGAAACTGCAACCCAGGCCTGTCCCTCATCCCCCCAGGACTTCCAAATGCCCTATTGTCAGGCAAGTTCTCCTTCTGCATCCCATGCAGTGTACTCTAACAGCATTTGAGTTCATAGTGGTTCATCTGACTGTCAAGACATTGAATCTTCAGGTGTAACACCTTAACAAGTTGTAGGAATTTAGTTTAGGCTAGTACCATATGGAGGAGGCTGGAAATAAAAAATCAGTGTTCTTTGTGTCCACACAGCTGTTGAAGGTAAACAGCCCTATAGCTTCCCTTCCTCATAAAATTAACACTTATTTTTCTACTCGCGTCTTGACTGATTAAATCTTTTTTTTCTGCTTCATTTCACTCTTACTTTTTCTGTGAAGTTATTCATAGGATTATAGGAGATTACTAGGCTATTGATCTAGAGGTCATTTTAAGCCAAACCGTTTCAACCCAATGTAATACCATAAGAAGTGCTAGTCAGTACCCAAGACTGCATTTTCTGATGACTGCCCATGTCCTGTAAGGTTGTGGGCGCTATCCCTGGTAATAATTTACAGTGTCCCATCCACTCATCTAG
This sequence comes from Protopterus annectens, assembly GCF_019279795.1. Classification (NCBI taxonomy): domain Eukaryota; kingdom Metazoa; phylum Chordata; order Ceratodontiformes; family Protopteridae; genus Protopterus; species Protopterus annectens. Next base: position 1,815,043,295 of record NC_056725.1, on the reverse strand, counting down.
GTTCCTGTTGAACAGTGTCATAGAGGTGCTTTGCTTCACATGAATTGGTAGCCTGTTCCAAAGATGTGGTAGTAGCTGGGAGATAAAATGTGCCCCTCCAGCATGCCCTATTTAAATTGCAGGCCATATTTAAGTCCCTGGAACGGGTAGCCCTAGACTATTTTGATTTACAGATATGCAGTAAGTTAATTGGGTTTGGGTCTTCGTTTTGCACTGTAAGCCAGGAATGTCTCCCCTAAGAAGTCTATATGATACGGAGTATAGTGACCAGGATTTTAGTTGGTCTTTGTAAGGCATATGCTGGAGGCCCTTTATCTTCTCTGTTAGATACCTCTGAAGTCTAATTGCTGTTGGTGCTTCATATGGTACATTCCGATAGGGCATTATACTTACTATTATGAGCTGGATAAGTGCCATGTATAGAGGGGTTGTAACCTTTTTTACTCTTGAGGCATTACCTTTACTAATCAAGTGTGCTATGTTGAAAGCTTTCTTTACTACAGTAGACACGTGATGGTCGAAGTTAAGGGTCACAGACTGCATGTGATCCCAGGTCCCTTACCACTTCATGGGTACTTAGGGTATTGTTGTTGATTTGATAGTGTGAAGGGGCACCACCACCTAACCCTTTAACAGTGCTTTCCAAGTCTGAATAGAGCACTTCCTTCTGTGTACTCATCAGCATTCCGTGCTTCCAGCCTATCCTTTTTCTTTTCAGTTGATGTTTTGAATCTGTGTTATTTCCTTCTATTTTTCACATTGTAGTTGCCCAGTGCCTGCACCAAGTCTTCATACCCAAAGCCTCGTCATCCTCCATCTTTACCTTTGTACACAGTATTTACAACTCTCTCAGCACACTAGAGAGTAGTATGGCTCCACTGATTACACTTTGTCGTGAAACCTAACATTTTATTTTTTTTTACAATAGCTTTCATGGCAGAATGAAGCATTTTTCTTTTTTTCTTTGGGTTTCTCAACTTTGGGATAATTTTTCATTTAAGTACAGTCTTATTTTATGCTTAGAATTAATTCTGGACTGAAAATGGTAGCACTTGTTTCAGAAGATCTGTTTTTAGCAGTTTTGACTTTCATGTAATGTTGGTGTCAGCAGCAGTAGTCCAGTCAGGTGTAATGCATGCACTGTCGTGATGTGTTCCTCACTTAATGTCCATTTGGCCTGCTGTCCAGAACTTCATTTTATTTGGAAACTGCTGCTATCATAACACTTCAAGAGCTGGCCATGTCCTGCAGAATTAATCTTTTGATGATGCATTGTTTTATTTGCATTTAAAAGTAGTTTTTGGGATGCTTGGCTAACAAATAGTCACAGTTGTAGTCGCTGTTTTGAAAATGTTCTTTCCTGATTTCCACACACTGTGGGTCAAGGTCCGACTAGTCCAGCATTTTTTTTTAATTTACTGTGAATCAGTCTAACAGCTTGGCAGTTTATGTTCTGTGCATAGCAGTCAGTTTGGTTTGATTTTTTTTTCTCTGTTTGGTCACATTGAACTACGTAAGTGTTTCATTTTCTGTAACATTTTGCTGGCAATAGTATGGGAAATATTTAAATTGTTATGTTTAGGGAATGTAAGCAAATCTCCCTTCAGTGTTACGTAACACTATAAAATATAAGAAGGGTGTGTCAAAAGTATATGACATGATAAAAGGTGGCACAGGTTCAAAGATTTTAATCATACCGCTTAAGTAGAAGACGATCCATGCGTGGTGTTGGCCACCATGTGGTTGCAAATTTAAAACATGCCCCAGCTGGTAAATATCATGTTGTGTCATATTTGTGAAGGCCATGGCTTGGCAGTGATGCAGGCAATGCAGCTGAGGTGCTTTCTCACCGACTGCTATTTTTGGAGAGAGCAGGCTGGGGACAATTGAAGTAGTAGTAATTCTTCACTGTAAGGATGCAGGAAAAACCTCTAGTCATGGGGGTGTGTGTGCAAGGGATATGTAACAAAAGATAGGATTTGTAGGCAATGCAACTCTGGGATGGGATATGCATAGAAAAATGCATTGGCAGACAGAGTAACTAAATGGTCAAGTCCAACAAGGAGGTGTAGGGAACTGCAAATCCCATTGTTGTCACATGTGGTGATTTGGCCTTTGGAACAGTTAATGTATTTTGTACCATATGATGTAAGCAACCCACTGTGTGTATACATTGCAGTCAGCAGGCAGGAAAAAGAAAAAAAAGCAGCTGTTGAAGATTATGACGTTTCACCACACAGTGAAGGGGGGTGTTCAAGTGCCTGGTGTTGTAGAGATATCTTTGCATGGGATACCTTGAACTGCCATGTGGTCTCAGCTATACCATACATTCCATTTTAGATGGGTTAATTAAAAAGAAAAGACGTTTGCTGGCCTAGTCGCACCTTGCTGTTTCTTATAGGTTCATAGATTCATAGGTTTATACTAGGCTATCTGCCCTAAGGCATTTATAAGCCTAGCCCAAATTTTTGTGGCTTACGCCACCCCTTATATGAAAAAATACTGTGCCCATTAGTTTGTTGTGCCTCAGTCCAGCAGTGACACAGAGATGATTCCTGGGATAAACCTACGATCTCCCATCCACAGGTCAAGATTTCTCTTGAACAGAGCCAGCGAGGTGCTCTGCCTCACATGGATCGGGATTTTATTCCACAGCATAGGGAGTCTCTGAGTGATAAATCTATCCCTCCAGCACGTCCTATTTATATCCATGCTAAGGTTTAAGTCGCTTGCTCTAGTGGTTTTGGTGGATTTGGATTTTTTGAGGTGGAGCATGTCCATTAATTCGGGTTGGACATGGCCTTGTATGTCAGGCACATGTCACCTCTGAGCAGACGGTATGCAACTGAATAGAGCTGGAGTTTCTTCAATCTGGCAGCATATGACAGATTTTGGAGTCCCTTTATCCTTTTGGTGAGGAACTTTTGGGGTCTCTCCAATTGCTGCAGATGTCGGGTGAGATACATCCCGAATGGGGCATTGTACTCGATCATTGGTCTGATAAGTGAAGAGTACAGGGGAACAATGACCTCACTAGATCTGGATGTGAATCCCTTCATGATCAGGTGGGCAATGTAGAAGGTCTTTCTAACCACTTTAGCAACGTGAGTGTCAAAAGAAAGGCCACTGTCAACCTGGGTCCCCAGGTCCCTGATAACCTCTTCTGTGCTTAGTGGATTGCCACCTATATGGTAGCTTGGGGTTACCTTGTTTTTCCCGAAGGGTATGACTATACATTTTTTGGCGTTTAACTTCAGGCCATGGCTCTGGCACAAGCTATCTGTTTCCGTGAGTCCCTTCTGAAGGATATCCGTGTCCGATGCACTTTCCACTATGGCCCAGTTTGCAGTCGTCTGCAAACTTTGTCAGCCAAAGTCCTCCCATGTTGGCCTGTACTTCTGAGAAGTAGATGCCGAACAATAGGGGCCAAGGACCGAGCCCTGTGGGACACCACTTGTGACCGGCTTGGAGTCTGACATAGCGCCAGCAACTCTAACCCTGTGGGTTCTGTCCTTAAGCCAGTTTGCAACCCATCTTGTGACATATGGGTTTACATTTAAGCTGGTAAGTTTTTCTACAATACCCGAGTGGGGTATTGTGTGAAAACCTTTGCAAGGTCAAGGTAGGCTGTATGGACTGCCTTTCCTCATCAATGGCCTTGGTGACTGTTTCGAAGAAGTTGACCAAGTTCAAAGGCATGATCTGCCCTTGACGAAGCCAAACTGGGTCGAGTCCAATGTCTGCAAGTCCCCTATATCTTTGTTTATGAGCTCCATTATGATCCTCTCCATAGCTTTGCAGACTAGACTTGTTAAGCTTATGGGCGGTAATTACCAGGGTCCGTAGAGGCACCGCCTTTGTGGAGTGGGACCATAGTTGCCGTACGCCACTCCTTGGGCACGTATCCTGTGGTAAGGCTGAGATTAAACAGCTGCCTTATGTGCGGGTTTAATTCCTCATTTAGCTCGTGTAGCACACAGCCGGGGACACCATCCGGTCCCATTGATGCTGTGTTTTTAGCTTTAGAGAGCAGCTTTCACCTGCGCATTTGAGATGTCTGGGAGGCTACACTCTGCTGGGATAGTTATCTCTCCTTTAGGGGAGGGGGGTGAAGTTTGCACTGAACATGTCTGCCAGTATGTTGGCAATGTCTGTGGGTTCAGTGATTTTTGTATCATTTGGACTAATTCTGAGCATATCTGGGAGTTTCCACCCAGGTTCCTAACATAGCTGAAAAAGGCCTTATGATTGTCCTTTGAATCCATGGCAATTTTTCTCTCAAAATTGGCCTTAGTTGATTTTATGAGTGCTCGTATTTTTACTAATAATGATCAGGGGTGACTTCCCTTTTATGGATTTTGTTCTATCATGTAATAGCTTTCTCCTCTTATTGTAAAGTTTGTTAATGGCTGGGGTCCACCAGACTGGACGTTTGCCCTTTGTGGAAAGAGTCTTGGTTTTATTTGGGATTGCCTGATCCATGCAGTCCTGGAGGTGTTCATAGAAGGCATTTGTAAGGGTTTCATAGCTTTGATTGTGGTTTCCACTGGCTCAGGGGCCTTGAAGGATACCACACCAGTCTTGAGTAGTGTGAAGTTTGCTTTAGAGAAGTTCTTCACTGTGGTCTTTTGTTTGGGGTGGGGTGGGATGTGGATTTCCAGTGAGATTAGTTTATGATCAGATCTCACCAATGAGGGATATACTTCCGGTGTGGAGCATTTTGTCCCCATGTTTGTGATAATGAGAGCTAGTATATTTTCTCCTCTCGTGGGAACAGTGACTAGCTGTTCCATGGCATTTGAATTTATGAACTCCAGGAACCGTTGGGCTAGAAAGTTTGGGCTTGAGTAATGTTCCCAGTCTATATTCGGGTAGTTGAAGTCACCCAATATGATGGTGTTTGGAGATACATTTATACCCTCCAGTGTCTTCAGGAAGGCTGTGTGGGGTTCCTGAGTTTGAGAGGGTGGCCTGTAGCATGCTACAATTTGTAGAGCAGTTTTGCCTATGGTTAGTTGCACCTGGATGGTTTCGAAGCTTAGTGCGTTGCCACCAACCTGGAGGTGTGGGTATCCTTTATGAATATGGATACACCCTCCTTTTGTGGTGTGGTCCGGGTTTTGGGGCGGAACGCATGATATGAGGTAAAACCTAATAGTGCCGGGTGCTCTCAGGAGCCTTGAACCAGGTTTCAGTTACAGCACAGACATCGATGTTCTCCATACTGAGAAGGGCCTCGAGTCGTGCATTTTGAGATTTAGACTTCTGGCATTGAGCAGCATTACCCTCAGTTTCTTCCCATTTTGTTTTCTAGGGTGGTAGGTTTAGAATTTGAGCCTTGCCTAAAAAGGCACTATGGGGGTGGCAAGAGCCTTAGCCAATATCCGAATCCCAGGGATGACAGGTGCAAGCCGTCCCTTGGCAGCGTGGCTGTCAAGCGTGTCATCCCAGGCAGACAGACACTGGATCCCCTTTGAATGACACCAGACATTAAGCCAATTGTTAAAGCTGATCATCTTGTCTCTATATTGTGGCATCATTCTTGGTGAAGGAAGGATACTGCTCAGGGTCAGGGTCATACCTGCCTGGGCTACATAATCAGAGAGCTCCTCTATGTCTCTTTTCATGTAGTCCAGGGAGGTACGTCTCAGGTCATTCACACCAGCATGGACAATGACTGTGTCATATTTGTACTTGCCGTGGAGTGACCAGAGTGCTTGTGTTATGTGGCGGATTCTAGCTCCCGATAGGCAGCTTACTGTGACCCTCTCCTTGTTCAGCCTGGTGAGTGGGACGTCAGTGTGTCTGACTATGGAGTCACCTATGACAAGTATGTTTGGTGTTGTATTTGGCCTTAAGGGCTGTGACTGCTTTGCACACTGCTTTTGTGGTTTATGTGTTGCTTGTGGGGTGTCTTGAGGTAGCAGTTGTTTGGGTGTCTGCTTTGGAGGCCTGTGCTGTTTAGGTAAATTTTAGTTGTGTTGGAGTTCCTAGTTGCTTATTGTGTTTATCTGCTATGTTATTTACCTGGCAGGATTTGGATCTGGAATCTATGATTTAAATCCATTTGCCTTGCACCAACGTATTACAGCTTTGCTGAAATGTCGTTTTTATGTAACATTGCTCAGACTGGACAATGAACATGGGAAATTACACATGAGAACTATAGAATCATGAGAAATCTATGACTGTTTCTTTTGTGTACCTGCATTTCTTTCTTCACTCTAGGTTATTGGATTTTTATTTGCACAATATTACTCTCTAGGATTCTGTCATTTCTTTCTGTCTGACCTTTTTTTAGAAGATTGTTTGAGAATGCTAGCAGAAAAGCAGTGCGGAGCAAAGGGAGGTTATTACTGTCCTTGTTTTATGTCAGTGAGCTTTGTGTGTTATGTGGTATATTTATATGGTCACAAGATACCAGTCCCTGCCACCGCATTAATGAATTGTCTCATATGGATGAGATCATGCTGTCGCAATTTAGAAAAAATATTACACTTGTGTGAATATTTAGCATGGTCCTTAGCAGTCAAGCATTAGAACAGGATGCACATATGAGTGTACCTCATGGTTTTAAGTGCCTGGTATTTCGGTGCGCTCTCTTTTTTTTCATGTACTGTTGATTTTGCTTCACCATCACTAGCTGATTTTTCCAGAGTGAAATACTGAATATGTATCATATTGCCACCTCCACAGGTATTTGTGCATCTCAAAATCCTGAGCAACTGTCATGTCCTTTCCAGAATCGTTTACTTGAATGCACTTCTTAGTAATTAGGTTGGATGACAGTGTATAAATATCCAATTTTCAGACATGAATTGTGAGACATAAATGGTTCTCAGGCCAAGTGTTTTAGGGAATTCAAGCCAATTCTACAAGTATTGTATGTTACTTTAGTAGTAATTTTGCTATAATTTGGGTGTCATTTGTTGAGGTATTAAAAACAAATAAATCCAAAAACCACGGAAGCAGTTCACCAGCGATGACCAACACACTTTATTGCAAGCACAGAAACAAATCACTGCAAAACGTAAACGCTGTTAACATCCACAAATGCGTTTTCGTCTCCACAAACATGTAAGACTTCTTCAGACTCACAAATATAATTAAAAATCACCTAATATACTCACATGTGGTCTGTGCCGACCAATAAAATTCATTAAGTTCATAATTAACATTAAAAACATCTGTTTACAAGGCTCATTTGAAGTTACCATTTACTACTATTAAAACACATTTCGGTATTTGATTTTAAAAAACTCCCTTCTTCATTTTAAAAAATCATGATCACTCAATAATTTATTTAAAACCACATTAAATAAATAAATACAAATGTAATAAAAACTACTAAATATTTATACCTTTTAAAACCTTTTATGTTCTTTATTTCATGAAAAATTCATTCCTAGCCTACTAGCACCATCTGCTGACCTAAAAGAGCCATCACAAATAAAACAATTCTACAAGTATTGTATGTTACTTTAGTAGTAATTTTGCTATAATTTGGGTGTCATTTGTTGAGGTATTAAAAACAAAACTAATGTAGTAGTATATTGATGTCCTTCATGGATGCATCTGCAGTCATAACAGCTGGGTTGTCCTGTCGTCAGGCAGCCCGTCAGTCGGCCGGATTCCAAAGTCCGGGTCCGGCTTCGGCTGATGTCGCTCTTCACCCGACGTCATCTCTGTTGGTCTTCGGGTATAAAGGCATCAGCCGACGCCATTTTCCTCAGTCTTTCTTGCCGCGTGGCCAAGCAGAAGCTGTTCGCAAGTGCCGGTCGGTCGGATCCAGAGATTACTTCTACGAATACTACTTGAAGACTTCTAAAGCTAAGTACCCGTTGGGGACTCTTTCTTGCCTCAGCCGATGTCAGAAAAAGTTAATAATTGTTTAACCTGTGGGAAACAAATACCTCATAAAGATTTCCATTCTTACTGTCTGCCTTGTTTAGGCCCAGCCCACGACGTAGCAGCCTGTTCGGCCTGCGCTTCTTTCAACCGACGAACGCTTAGGCGTCGGTCGGAGTTTGCAGAACAGTTTTTCGGTTCTGACTTTGCGTACGTTATGTCATCGGATCCTCCGACAACACCTTCTACCAAAAGCGCCAAAGATAAAGACCGACACTCGCGGTCCGTGGTTTCGGCCGAAACCATGCTTAAGCAAACCGCGAGTGTCTCGGTCGAAACCGAGAAAACTGATCAAGGTACAGCCGAATCTATCTCTTCAGCTGAGACCCCTGCTACTACTCTTGAATCGGCCTCAGAAATTTTATCTACAACGGTGGTTGCCACTGACTTATCAGACACCATTCCCTTGGATGTCTCTACCCCAGCACGTGGTGCTGCTAGGCCTCCAGCAGCCATGTCCATTAAGGCCTTCGCCAGGGCTAAAGCAGCCAAGACTAAGAAAACAGTGCCTGTTAAACCACCCTCCACTAGGCCCTCTTCTAGTTCTCAAATGCTTACTTTGGCAGAAGATTTAATTTCATTAATTAGAGGATCTCAATCTCACCCTGACAGGGCCTCTCAGCCCCCAGAGAAGAGACCTAGGGCAGAGCCCCCTGAGCCAGTGTCCTCTGATGATTCTGCTGATGAATCAGACATAACTGACCAGCCAGAGGCCCCTTTCTCCAATTTTGAAGATTCTGATGCTGAAGAATCCATTCCAGCTGCTTCCCCTCCAGAAGAATTCTCCTTTGGGGAAACCTTACATGTCATGCGGGAGCAGTTCCAATGGCAGCAACAAGATTTTTCAGACTCCAGAAAAAGACTTAGAACCTTTCTGCACCTTCCACAGCACAGGCCCTTAGCTATACCTCCTGTTCTCTCTGTGGTAGATGATGCTTTCAATGATGTCTGCTCTGCTCCAGATTCATTACCCCCAGCCCCTGCCAAACCAGACAGATTTTACAGGGTACCAGATACTCATCACCACCTTTACAAGGCCCCACTTGCAGACCCCGAAACTATATCCCAGGGTCCCAAGGCAGTAGCCGACCATAGCTAAAACCCTATTCCTTCTGAAAGGGAAGCAAGGTCATTAGACAGATGGGGTAAAAAGGTTTACACTTCAGCTACTCTCTCAGCTAGAGCTTTAAACTGTCAGTTCCACATGATACAATACCAAGAGTTTATGCTTGATCAGTTAACTAAAAGCTAACCACTGATGAATCTCTTGACAAGAAATATGTATTAGAAATGGTAAATAACATACAACAGGTTAGTAACCATTCCTTAAAATGTGGCTATGATGCACTGGAGGCTTCATTTAGATCAGCCATGACTGGCACAGTGATTAGAAGGCATGCATGGCTAAAGGAGCAAGCTCTAGCGGATCACGTTAAAGCTAAGTTGCTAGATGCTCCTATGGATAAGACAAGTTTGTTTGGTGCACCTGCCCAGCAGGTTATGAAGAAAATGGAAGAAAAGGCAAAATCAGTTCAAACTGTTAAAGATTTCCTGCAGGTTCAACCCCAAGGTTTAGCAGGAACTGGCCTGCCAAAATTGGTCCTTTCCTGACTCCACAAGATTTCAAAGGGGCAGGAATAGTCGTCCCAGAGGCAGAAACCAATCCAGAGGAGGTGCCTACAGAGGACGACAGTGGCAAGGTAACAACAGAGGCACAGACACAACCACTGCCACTACATCAACACACCAACAGTGACTTAATCCTAAATCCGCCTACCAGGAACAAATAGCAGCTCCTCTAGGCGGAAAGTTAACCTTATTTTCAAAGAACTGGCACCACATAACAAAAGACAAGTGGATTTTACAAACCATAGATCAAGGTTACCGATTCCACTTCCACACTTTACCAGTCAAAAGAGGAATGCCAAATCTACCTCCAAATCAAAAACAGAGGCTCTACAACAGATAATGGAGTTAACAAACATGAGAGCTGTGGAAAAAGTGCCAACAGCAGAGCAAGGAAAGGGGTTCTACTCCAGACTATTCCTAGTGCCAAGAAAGGAAAAAAAGTTGGAGACCAATTCTCGACCTGTCCACCTTAAATACATACATCATTGTCCCAAAATTCAAAATGCTGACCCTACAGCAACTTCTTCCCATGCTGGGCAAGGAGTGTTGGCTGGTAACTCTAGATCTCAAGGAGGCATACCTGCACGTCCCCATTCGACCAATCTGCAGAAGATACCTCAGATTTCTTGCAGGATCAGAGCACTATCAATTCTCAGCATTGCCTTTTGGCTTATCTACTGCGCCCAGAGTATTCACAAAATGCCTGGCATCAGTAATCGCACATTGCAGACTACAGGGAATTCAAATTTACCCATACCTGGACGACTGCCTGCTACAAGGGACAACAAAAGCAAGTTGACAACAGACTTACAAAGGGTCATTTACTTGCTACAAGCACTGGGATACACAGTCAATTTACAAAAGTCAAGGCTGATACCATCCCAAACAAGGACATTCTTGGGAGCGGAATTGGACACAGTAAGGCAAATGGCATTCCTAACTACAGAAAAACAAAAAGAACTCCCTCTTTACTTCTTGGCACTAACAAAATTGAGCAAGTTAACAGCAAGAAAGGTACTGCAGGCCTTGGGCTTCATGGCATCATGCATAATCTTGGTCCCATTTGCCAGACTGCATATGAGAAAACTACAGTGGTACCTAAGGAATTTATGGTCCCAACACAGACACAGCCTAGAAGCAGAAATCCCACTAATTCCATGCTTAAAACAGGAGTTCCTATGGTGGGCTCAGGCATGCCAGTCCAACCCAGGCCTTCCCTTTCGCAGATGTCAAGCAAGCCAGAGCATCACAACAGACGCTTCAGACCTAGGATGGGGGGCCCATATGCTGGACAAATGCGTGCAAGGATTGTGGACTCAGGATCAACTTCGCCTGCACATCAACCTAAAAGAAATGCTGGCCGTAAAACTGGCAATCCAAAAGTTCAGACCATTTCTCAAAGAGGGCCAGTTGATGATAAGGACAGACAACACCACAGTCATGTGGTACATCAACAAACAGGAGGCACTCATTCATACCCCCTATGCAGAATGACTTTGGAGCTGTGGACCCTGGCACTCAGCTACAACATCCAGCTACAGGCAATATTTGTACCAGGAAAGCAAAATACTCTAGCAGACATATTAAGCAGAACCACATCAAATGCCCACGAATGGCACCTGCACCCGGACATCTTCAAGACCATCTCAAAGAAATGGGGAATGCCTCAGATAGATCTATTCGCATCACCTCACAATCAACAGCTCAAAAAATTCTGCACAAGGACATTCCACCCACTAGCATGGAAAGTGGATTCGCTCTCCTTCAGCTGGAAAGGCCTAACAGCATATGCATTCCCACCTCTTCCCTTGATACACAAAGTACTATTAAAGATCAAGGAAGAACATCCAAGGATAATCCTGATAGCTCCAAACTGGCCAAGACAACACTGGTACCCACTGCTGAGGAGCTTGTCTCGGAACACTATGTGGCCAATACCCCTGATGCCTTTGATGCTAACTCAGAACAACTACAGCACCATACATCCAAACCTAAAAACGTTACAACTGACTGCATGGAACATCACATAGCAGCAGCTAATCAAGAACTTTCCCAAAGAGTTAAAGACATTATTCTTGAAGCACGCAGACCTTCAACACGAAGGAACTACGCTGGAAAATGGAAAAGGTTTGTCATTTGGAGTTCTGAAAGAGGAAAAGATGTGTCAAACATAGATATGCCTAACATTCTGGAGTATCTGGCGAACTTCTCCATTCAGGCCTGTCCTACTCCTCCATCAAGATACATGCATCAGCTATTTCAGCAGAATACAGCTTTGATCCACCTGTTTTTCACACCCTTTGCTCAGGCAGTTTCTCAGAGGAATCAAGAATGTAAAACCTCCAAGGAAACCACCTTTGCCAGCTTGGGACTTAAACTTGTACTAGAAAAGTTGACACTATCACCCTTTGAACCAGCAGCAACAGCAGACCTACAACACCTGTCATGGAAAACTGCTTTCCTACTGGCAATCACTTCAGCAAGGAGGGTTTCAGAACTACAGGCCTTAATGGCAGTGCAACCCTTCCTAATCTTCCACCAAGATAGAGTATCCATGAGGACTAATCCAACATTTATGCCTAAGGTGGTATCCAGAGTGTCTTTAAACCAGGCAATCCACCTACCTACCTTCTTTCCCAACCCACAAAACAGAGGGGAAAGAATACTGCATACATTGGATGTACATAGACAGCTACGCTACTACTTGGACAGAACCAAAAGCAGCAGAAAGACTGACCAACTTTTTGTGGCTTATGCAACAGGAAGGGAAGGAAAAGCTATTTCCAAACAGACAATCTCCAAATGGATAGGAAATTGCATACGATTCTGTTACTCCTTCCATGGAAAACCAATTCCACAGAACATAAGACCTCATTCTACAAGGGCAACAGCCACTACCGCAGCCTTTTTACGAGGAGTGGCTACCAAAGACATTATTGAGGCGGCTACTTGGACCTCCGTGCATACATTTGCCAAGCATTATAATTTGCCTCTATATTCCAGATCCCGAGCAGGGTTCGCCACTGCTGTACTACAAGGGATCCTAAACACACCATAATCTTCTTTTATCCTCCTCCCCTAGTTGGCTATGGTATTCTACCCAGCTGTTATGACTGCAGATGCATCCATGAAGGACATAGTACAGTTTTGTACCTACCATAAATGTAGATGTCCGAACTGGATAGCATCTGCAGTCAGGATTACCCTCCCTCCTTCCCCTCTGAGGTACTCCTAGGGTGTTTTATCCTCCTAATAGCTAGCTGATGGGGGGGGGAGTCTTTTATGGTGTATTTGTTTGTATATATGTACATACATGCTTATTTTTGTGTTTACCTATATCCTTTTGGAAACATTGGCATCTATCCAAAATTTTTAGCCTTCAAGAGGGCTTCTGGCATCTGGGGCAAGAAACACTGAGGAAAATGGCGTCGGCTGATGCCTTTATACCCGAAGACCAACAGAGATGACGTCGGGTGAAGAGCGACATCAGCCGAAGCCGGACCCGGACTTTGGAATCCGGCCGACTGACGGGCTGCCTGACGACAGGACAACCCAGCTGTTATGACTGCAGATGCTATCCAGTTCGGACATCTACATTTATGGTAGGTACAAAACTGTACTTTATGCATATGTGTACTTTCACCGTGCAGTACAGGAAGCAATTGAGTACCTTCTCATAGTGCTTTTTTTTCTCCTTGAAGTTGTACATACATGCATAAAATGGGAAGAAAGAGGCTGCTGCTAATGCCGATAGACACATAGCCTTTTCAAATCTTGGAAGAATAAGAATAAACAATAAATGCATATTAGTGTTCCAATGTTCTTAGCTGAAGAATACTGCTTCTGCACAATGTAGACTGCCTTTTCCCCAGACGATGGGCCTCTTATGTTCAGCAAGTTTGATTTGAAATCCTTTTTATGTTCAACTCTGACAACAGTAAATCAGTGGAGGCATATTTGGCATTTACCCAAGGACTGTTATTTTGAACTGGGAGGCAGGAAATGCAAGTAATTCCAAAGAAAACCCCCCAGAGATATGTAACATTTAGAAGTTTGTAGTTGTTTTTAAGGACAGGACAAGGAAGAAGCTGCTTAGACAGAAGAAGCATGTTTGTTACCATCTTTACAGCAAGAAAATGTTAGCATTCCCCAAGTGAGCAAGCTACTTTAACCTGCTTTCATTGCCCATTCTTACAACTGAGATAGCTAATGAAACTTTGATGATTAATCTTACTCACGGTAGCTGAACAGTTTATTGCTGAAACACACACACGTGTGTGTGTGTGTGTGTGTGTGTGTGTGTGTGTGTGTGTGTCTGTGTAAAACTGCAAGAAAAACCCAGCCAAGATAGAGTTTTCACTGTGTGAGACCTTAAACCTCCTGTAATGGAGACCCATGAGATACAGACAAGTGACACCTTAAGGACATCACTGTTTCAGCTACGTGAATGTTCATGACTTTTTCACTTATTATTGGCCTGAATGTAACCAGATTCAGTAGTGTTAACTGTCTGTGTTTTGAAAGAAGTTGTACCTGTTAAATGTATATTACAATTTTGTACAAAAGAAGTCTGTAATTTGTCACTGCAGTCTGGTTTGAACTGATGTCCATCACAGCCCTGATGGACAACATTTAGGCAGCTCTGGCATTTAAAAAGAACAATGTTCCTTTTCATCATCCAAGGCTGTAATTGACAGTCAGACATGTTCAGAACTGGTACAGTTGATCCCCGTTGCACAGTCACTTGTCATTTCTGCAGCTTCCAAGCTAAGTTCACTTTAAAAACATGCATAAAACTGTGGCACAGTCTTTGTCCATAAACTCCTAAAACACTGACAACTAGAGCAGTTGTTCTCCAAGGTGTCTTCCCAAACATCACTGTACTGCTTACAAAAAGCCCACAATTTACACGCTTCCTCCATGTATTAGTTTAACATAGTTGTCAGAAAAAAGTAAAAAGTGAAGAAATGCTAACTAACCCAAACACTAACACAAAACAGATATAAAACACAGAAGTGATGTAATGCCTGTTATTAGACCAACATAGGTTTTGCAGTTACTCAAGTTTTCAAACTGGCATGAGCTCTTCATCAGGTGTTACTGAAGTTAGTTCTTAAATATCCACTTGTGTCTGAAAAAAAAAAAGGGAAGCACATAATTTATTTCCAGTTGGCTAAAAAAAAAGCTTGGACTACACCTCAGTGACAGTGCGCGTGCAGTTGTGCGAGTGTGCGCATGCTCACATGTGTGAGATGAGAGCCATCTGATTTTATACTGTAGGGCACTCTGCAGTGGGTCATTATCAGCAGCAATTCCCCCTTTTCCCATTTTGTATGTGACATTGCATGTGTATGTGCATATGTGTGAGATAAGAGCCATATGATTTTACACTGAGGGGCACTCTGCAATGGGTCATCGTCATCAGCAGTTCCCCCTTTTCCCATTTTGTATGTGGATGTGAAGTCATCTATCGCTGGCTCTCTCGATTCATTGTCACTCTCCTACCTTCTTTGATAGTTATGCTGGACTATCACAAGTCTTTCTTGCACATGTGCCCGAACCACTGTTGTTCTGTTTGACTTTCTCTGTAACTGTAGGCTTCTGCTGTGATGTGCTCTTTCTTCATCAGTACCACAGTGTGCATCCTACCACCTGTCTCGGGCACTTCATCTTTGTCACATCAGTCTTCCATAGCTGCTCTGCCTTTACTGCCCAGGTTTCTGTACCATACAGTAGTACTGGCCGCACCACTGTTTTGTACACCTTAATCTTCAGCTTCTTTGGGATTCTTCTGTCACATACTATTCCTGACACTATGTGCCAGTTGGCAGCAGCCTCTCAGATTGTAACTTTGACTTTCTCATTCTAATTCCCTTCTCTTCAACTACCCCTCTGAGGCACTTGGAGCTACTAACCTGTTCTACTGTTTCCATTCTGTCTCAGTTCTCAGCTATTTTGACTTTGCCCATTTGCTGCCATTACAGCTGTCTTATCTATACTCATTTTCATCTCATGTCATCAGCTTTTCATTCCGTTCCCTTATTTTCTGAAGTTATTGTTCAGAGTCTGCCTATAATGCCGTATTGTCTGCATACAGCAACTTTGTTGTTCTGTCTCTTCAAACTGTTTGGTAATGTAAGTCATAAAACGAATACCGGTTCCTGGATAAAGATTCTGCCAGTAGTACAGTAACAGATGCACAAAAATAAAAAAATGAACAGAATCGTCACTACTTAAAGACAAAAATAACTTTAATGTAAAAAAATGAGTAAGCACATTCATGACTAAACTTTAGCTCTTCAGGCTCTTACACTAACAGCACCTGTTCCCTATTTAAAAACACATCCAATTAAACAAATCAGTTAAACATGTAGCTCTCTTAAAGACATATACATACCATCTCATAAACATTATGTAGAAAATGTGACTAATGCATATCATTCTAAAAAGCTTCAATGGGGGAGTACACGTGCACACAGCAAGGGTTTAAGAGACACCGTATCAGTGATTCCAGGTGCCTTAGCTGCATTAAAAAACCAATCCACCTCTGTTCGGCCAATTGAGTCTTATTCTTAATGTTACCCTCTCTAAAATCCTTGCTGCGTGCATGTGCGTTGTGTCTTGGCATGGCTGACCCTTTTCTCATTTAAACAGTTGTGGCATTCTACCACAGATGACCCCTTCTAAGGTGAGGTCCTCTCTTTACAAGCTTCTTTGGATATTATAGAAAACTGCAGGAAAAAGTAGTTCACATTTAGCACCTTGGATTGTTTCTGTATGCCCTTCTAGGCTTTTCTTTTTTCTTTTCCACCTTTCATCTTTTGGCCTAGGCCATGACTCATGCAAAAAAAAAAAAAACGACACTTGGAAGCATTTTAGAAAACCAAGAGGGCCAATCAAGCATCACATACTGTTGCGTCTTCTTGGGCTTCCTTCTGTGTGTCTTAATAACCAAACTACATAGGAGGTTCCAGAGCAGACCTGATTAACCTGTACACAGAAAGGCAGTTCTCCAAGTTTGGCCTGACTAAAAGAATAATTAGAGAGTTGTATAGGCTTTAGATGTGGTCTTAAATAATCATATTTTAAAGCTGCTAGGGTCTTCTATCACTCAGAGCTACCTTGCATAATGAACTAGTCTCTTTGGCTCTTCTGAAGTAGTCCCAAACCAATTCCCTCTGGGGCACACACATCTATACCTTGGCTGATTCTGCTGTGTCTGTTGCAAGATTGTGTTTGGTATAGATGTGTGTGCCACAGCCACTAGGTAGTCAGTTTGTACCTTCACCAAGTCCTACATTTTGAAAGCTGAATTCAGAAATTGGGCTTCATTTTGCATCTTTCACACTTAATGATTTGGCCTTTTGAGCCTTTGCTTTCTCAATTGTTTTTTTGCTCGTCTCCGTGGAAGGTGTTTGTGGTACTGCTTAGGATTCTCCCTAACTGTTCCCACTAGAAGATAGTCCATCAGAACAAGACATAACAGACATGTTAATGATCACCATACTAGCTGATACTTGACAAGGGTGCTTAATATCCTTCTATCATGCCACTGTGCTTCGATAGATTTTATTTATTTATTTAACATTTGTTAACCAGGAAAGTCCAACTTGGAACGAAGCCAGTTTTCAGCAGAGGCCCGGGGAGAAAGGCTCCAGATGCATGTCTTTGTAAACATGGGAGGAAACCCACATGAACGCAGGGAGGACATGCAGACTCCGCACAGAAGGCACCCCAGCCGAGAATCGAACCGGAGAACCTCTTGCTGTGAGTTGACAAAGCTACCGCTGCACCACTGCGCCATGCGTAGATGACCCAGAAAGACAAAATTTGTGACATATGCATGTATGTATATTGTATATGTGTGTGTATATACATATATGTAATGTGTGTGTATATGTGCTTTTATATATATATATATATATACACACACACACACACACTATTTATATACACACACACACACACACACACACACACACACACACACATCTATATGTGCGCCTGTTTATGTATCTATATAGTATAAAACACAGACGTGCAAAAATGTACATGCACATTACATCAATTTCTGCATTTCAAAACTAATCTGAATGCAAAAGGCAGAACAGCTTCCTTTGTGATCAGTCAAAAAAGGAAAAAAAAAATGCCATTACATTCAGACATGCTGTCTGAGTGGTGGTACTGGTTGGGAAAGGGTTTTGTGTAAGGTTGGAGTTAGTGCCAGGACTATGGTTAGCACACGAGTAACACAGAGGCTTTGTATCACCTGTCAGATACCCTTCTACATCTCTAAATTGCTCCCGTAAGTTCTCGAATAGTTTCTCTGAAGGATGTGCTTCTCCTAAGACTTCAGTTCCTTTAGGGGTTATCATGTTTCTCCTTTTATTTCCTGGTAGGGCTGTATGTGCATATTCTCTGTGTTTGTGTGTCATGTGGGTAAGATATAGTCTCGTATTTATTTAGCTATTGCTTTTGTGCCATTTTGGTAGCCCTCCTGTGCTTGATTTCTTTGCATTGATGGAATTCACAAAATGTGGAAACACCAAGTGAGTGTAGTCTTTGTAATGCTGGAAGGATAACTTTCCTTTGTATAGTAATGATTTTTATGAGTGTGCATGCAGAATCCTTAAAGTTTTCGCACTACTTTCTTGCCTTGACTGCTCTTGTTAGTTCATCTGATGTAATTATACAAAGATTTATTTCCAAGTGTACTTTTGTTACCTCACCCCACACATCTTCCCTTGGGTTTTATTGCCCAGCTGTGTTGTTATGCAGTTATGTCATACATTTGCATGTCCATCTTTAAGTCTGTTCTCATTCTTTCAGTTTTGGTCCTTTTGCTGACATTTGTAACACCTGTTAAAAATTTACATTTCTGTATAATCCCCCTTACTGTGTCAGGTTTGAGGAGTGGTCCCACAATTAAATACTGGAATCACTCTCATTGTCCTTTTTCCCTAACCGGCATTTAACCCGGAAGGCTGATTGTGACCCACTCCACAACGGTCTGACTTGCATATTAATCTTTTATGTGTGACAGTAGCCTTGCTGAGATGCAGGCAGAGCAAATAAATGATGGCTGCTAGGGTTATGACTAGCTGCAAGTTTATCATTTCAGTGTCATGAAAAACTAACAGCAGCTCTTCTCTTAGCTGTTATTTCTGCCTATAGAGAAAATGCACCAGTTTACGCTAATATATAGATACAACAAACTGACATTTTCACGGTATACATTCTATTTATTGTAAAAAGGCATGAAAGTTACCTAATAGGCAGTAACATTCTGAAAGATCAAATATGTATGACTTCAGTGATGGGTAGCACAAAAAATAATAGTTTAGTGTTGGTCTTTTGGAAAACTGCGTATAAAAATATGGTAATTTTAGTTACCTCAGTACCGGTGAGTATTGTGGGTCTGTCAGACAGGCTCTTCTATGAAATGTCAATTCTAAAGTGCTTTACATATTATTTTATTTTGAAATAGTGTTTACTTAGAGCTTTCTGCTAGTTTTCCCAGCATAAAAAGCAGAACATGTGCACTCAGACTGATACAGGACATTTTTAGTGTTGTGGGGACTTCTCTTAATTCTAATTTGAGAATTTGTGCAGCAAAATAAATATAACTTTCTGTACTTTCAAATAATGTGTAGAAAACGAGCAGAATATTTCTGTTTCTTGTCATTATATACCTGTTACCAGTTTCTGTGTTTCATGATTATGCTTTGCCTTTTCACATTTGGCTGTAAGAATTCCGCTTCGCTTGCTTCATTCTGCTAATGTCATTTATCCTTCACTTGTGTGGCCATCTTGTGGGCTCAGTTCGTTCTCCACTTCTATTTTCCTTATATCAGCTTGCAGTTTTTGCATGGTCACTCTGCTCCCATTCCTCTGAAGAGTTTCATTTCTAAAGTGGTTCATCAGCACCTGTTCAGGATTAATTGAGTCATCCTCTGCTGAAGTCTGCTGATGAAGGAATAGTCATGTGTTACAATGCTGAGATTTCCTTTAGTTTGTCCTGTTGTTACTGTTAGATGTGCTAAATGCATTTTGAGATTTTGAACAACTTGCGTAGGAAAACGTATATGCAGATATGCAGGCATGTGTGTTACTTGATGATACTACCACTGATGTCTGACATCTAGACAAATGGTCCTTACATACACCCCCCTCCATAAGAGAGACTTCCCCTACTCTTTCTCTAAATGTATCCCAGTGGCATCAAATAGGTTCATAGGTTAGTACTAAGCTAACTGCCTTTGTGAGCCATTTTAAGCCTAGCCAATTATCCCTTGTAAGACTCAAACCCTGCACCTTGTGTTTGTAAGGCAAACACCTTAACCATTAGGCCACCCGCCCAACCCCTTTTTAACCTGTAGACGTGTTATGTATTTTCATTTATAACCTTGTTAAATCTCTGTTATTTGTGTTGCTAAGTCACTGTTATTCTTGTGCCTGATGGATAATTACTCATGAATTTATTGTGCATAAACATTTTGCCTTGCGTACATTTTTGTGTATATCCTATTAATGCTAGTTAGTATGTGTTTACACGAGGAACACGTGATATGATCTTTGTCTCTTATATCAAAGTAATTTGGCCAAAACAATTTTCAGTAACAGTAGAACTTTCTACTTTCTGCACTGTTGTGCAGCCTCAGAGTAGCTGTATGTAAATTTGGAGGGGTGCAGGGGTGTCCCACAATGTTGACCCCCTGCAAAAATAAAAATTACTTCTGAGGTTCTCCAAAAGTTAAGACATTTTTTCCATGTGTCTGCACTCTGTTAAAGAATTGTTGATTGACATACACATCTTACATGCTGAGAGGTATTCAAATACATTTGTTTATTCATCCTTTGCTAACTAGGTTAGTCCCAGTTGGCTTGTGGTCTGTTTTCAAGGTACACCAAAGATGATATTTCAACTATTACAAGGTGTTTCGCCAGGGCATCAGGTATTCTTCCACTTCTTTTTCGATAGGTGCTGTGGGATCTTGTACATCATCTGAGCTATGCTGCACTACAGTGCCAGAAGTCTAGTAACTTGGTATGGGAATAGAACCCACAACCTTCTGTTCTTTCAGCACAAAAGGTGAGTATGCTACATGTTGTGCCACTGACACTGCACTTTTAGAGTTAACATTCGGTGAAATAGCACGATGATTGGTGATGGAGAGGGAGGGGATGTTTCCGAGATGTATGCTGTACGAGTTCGCTAAGTAACTGCATCCTAGTATGCAGAATGCAGATGTGTTGTCATACTAATGAAACTCTCTGAATATGCAAATGGTGAATTCAAACATGGCAGACTGATTTAAAGAAGTATAACTTGAGTGCTGAGAGCTCCTGCGATTATCTATTTTAAACATGAGGATTTCTTTACATGCAGTGTTGCAGTAGAAATAGCTACAACTTTTTTCCTCTGTTATTTTTTTAACCTTTCCCTCCTAGCAGAACTGAGCCACGTAGCAATTCAAGATGCGCCCAATCAGCCCATTTGTTCCACAGTAGTGAGAGCCTGGAACCTTCAGGCAAGAACTCTACAGCCCATTTGTTCCTGTTCAGGAATCCTTGGTGAGCTCAGCCACTTCATGATGAGAGTTAGGTGGTAGGAAGCAGGCCAGCTTGATGGTCCACCTGGATGGGCTACCCTGCCCCTAGCAGAGAATGTCCCTTCCCTTGCAGCAGCAGCAGTCATTTAAGGGGATGCATGATTCTGCTTACTGAATTGTCATGAGTTACTGTGCAACTAGCACAAGGAACCATGAACTCGCTAGGCTGAAGCTCCACTGGGTAAACATCTAGTGCACCTCCAAGGAGTCCCCTTATGGTGAGATGGAGCCAACCCCCCCACCCCACCCAATGGGCAGGCAGGCAGATGGTGCTTATATCCTCACCTGTCAACTTCTGCTTGTGCCAAACCACTGTATGAAGTTGGGTCATTTGTGACATGATTAGGACATTATCCATCTAGGTCATGGAGTTGGCAAGAATAGCCTTAGCTTAATAGCAAGTGCTTAGGGGCTCTTTAAGTCACTGCCCCAGTGTTGCATGCTGTTGTCTTCTGCATTGGACATGAGTAAACTAGCATCTAATATGCCATCATGCCTACAACTAGGACATTATCAACTGCTGTAGTATGGACAGAGGCACCATAAGGGAGCTGAGACATTGGCCACACCCATGTGGAATCGGGGAAGGATGCGTAGATTGATTGCCTCAGTGGACACAAAAGGGTTGTGTGGCATTAACCATCTTTATCCCAGTGGACACAAAAGGGTTGTGTGGCATTAACCATCCGTATGCCAGTAGACACAAAAAGGTTGTGTAGCATTAACCATCCTCGCTGTGGGGACTTTTCAGCCTACAGCAGGGGGCACATTATGAGTTTTGTAGGCATTAGCCACATGGATCCTGCACACATTCCTTGATGTGATGGTGCAGCATTTGGAAGAGCATATGTGGTCTCTGTGGACAGCAGAGGTGAGGACATGGGCATTTTACAACAAAGCCCATTTCCCTGTGGACTTGGCAGCTATTGATTGCTCCCACATTGTTACCATGACCCCACCTGCTCCACTCACCATGTGGTACAACAACATTCACTATGCAGAGCACAGTGTATTATATACTGTGTTCATGTACTCCATCCAGGCAGTTCTTACGATTCCCACATCTGGCAGACATGAGATCTTTATCAACATTTCATGCGGAGTGGCTTCCTTACAGTGTCATCTAGTTGGTAGTTGTATACATTGCCAGACCCACAGGCTAGGATGTGCAGGATAATGACCATATTGAAATTCAGCAGACTATGACAGGGATGATGTTATAGCATTACACGTTCTAAGACATGGAATGTTGTCAGATGTGTTTTCAGACTCCTGGAAGGATGTTTCTATTGCTTGGATACATGAATCATCTGGCAGTTAAATGCACCCAAGACCTGTTGTTAGATGTTTATGGTGTACACATTATTATACTGATACTGTGGTATGGAAGCAGCTGTTACTTGAGAACATTGCAGTACTGCTTGAGAGACCTGTTGTAGCAGTGAATAGAAAGCTCGGTACAGTCTTTGAAGGAGCTGCTTGCAGTAGTATCTCATACAAGGCAGGTGCAGTGCATTGCACACTGGCAAAGAGGTGATGTCTATACAACTATGGGCCGTGGTAAAGCAACACAGAGTGGGTCATGATAAAGCAACACAGAGTAAAATGATGTATGCATTACTGCACTATGTATTACAGTGCATTCACTAGCTGCACTGTACACTACACATTACTTTACCCATGCAGGCCAAAAGAGGTGGGCAGGGCACAGTCACCATTATTTGCAGAGGTGGGATAGGGCACAGTGATAGGTGATAGTAATGTTGTCATATGGGTAGGGTCACAGAAGTTAGATTTGGTGGCCAATCTGGCAAGTAGCAGAACTGGAGGAGCCTGAGATTATCTATTCCAGTACCAGAATGAAGTTCTGATGTCATGCATTTTGGCCAGATGTGCTATGTGGCCATGCATTTTAAGGCTGGATGCGTTCTGCATTAGAGATAGAGTGGAACTTCAGAAATATGTATGGAAGCCCTAATATGACTCCTCCTGTTGGGAACGAAGAGATGGTTGACATTCATGGTCGTGAGCCTGAAGACTGCCAAACTAGTTATGGCACTGTGATAGCCAACAACAGGTGTGGACAGTATAGAACTGAGGAAATTGGAAGCAGCTGGTCAAGTGAGAGGCATCCCAGTAGTGGAGCCAGATGAGTGTTTTTGGCCATTGTCATGAGATTGGCCATTGACAGTGATGCAGTTTCTAAACAGTTTGTGTGCCATCTGTGTAAGCCGAACCTCTGACAATCCACCATGCTTCCATAGTCATGAATGGCATGGCCTACAGAGGCATAACAAGTGGCATTTACCATATGCCTCATGGATGTACATATGGATTAGATGTGAGCTATCAGTGACCTGAGCAAACTTTTGTTCCTAGGCCTATATATACCTTTTCACTCTGTACGAGCTGCAGGTTGCCCCACAGTCAGAGCAGTTGTTGCACATCGTCAGGCAGGCTACTCTGCATACGCATCATGTCTTATGTGGTGTATTTAATGGCTGCTGTGCCTGTAATACTGACCTGCACATTCACTGATTAACTCCAGATGTGGTACCCAAGTCAGGGATAGACCTGGAGTCATTGAACAGTAAGTATCTGCCAGGTAGCATTGTCAGTCACAGGTGACCTGATGACATCAACCATGTACCATCCTGTGGTGCTAAGCCCTCCACTAGTTAATCCTGTGAAAGCATAGCAACAGCATACTAGTGACCGTACCAGAACATATGCCTTAGTCCCCAACCCAGCCAATTATAATATGGAAGCACATACATTGCGGTGTAGGTTGTCACAGTTGTAGCCACAATGTTCCTAGTAAACAGACATGCATAGTGGTTCTGCTGAGTAACCCATTCTCATATGCAGGTAAGTGTGCAATTTGAAATCTCCCTGCTATTCCTAACCTAGTCCATCCCCTGTAGACACTCTGGTAGTCACCACCAGCTCAGCTTTCATATTCATGCCACAACTAGGAATGAGGGTTCATTCACTGCCCCATATAGGATTATCAGAAAGTCTTCCACCTTTGTAAGCTGCTTTTCTGTTAGTGGTCCACCTGCCTTGTCAAACCTGTCCCTGGCAATGTCTTGTGCTTTGGTCTTGCCTTGCAGTAACTTGTTGGTGCCCCTGTGATGCACTTGTGCTATTGTCTTATGATAGCTACCCACAGCATTAAAGTCCTGCACCATTCCTTGCCACAGCTCATCCTAGGAAGCCTTTATCAGTTTTACCTTTTTCCAGGATACACGTCATGTTTGCATAGGGGCCGCAATAGCAACTCCATCTACTTAATGGTGAACATTTCCAGTGGAGTTGCACATGTTTTTTGTGTTGTGTCTGTGTCTCTCCTTGTCAGCTCCTTATGTTTCAGAACTCTTCGCCTGCCATTTTGTGGCTACATAGCTGTCTGATATTGTGCTTTGACAGTTCTCACCAGGTCCCATACTGACAGCAGCAATGGCATGATCCTGCAGCTTGCTAACGGCCAGTGGTGCCTGCCACTACTCTGTCTCCTACATACCTCTCTACACATGGTCATGTGATGATATATATACAGAAACTATTGCTTCGTTTTGTGGAGTTTGTGCTCATAGGCCACAGCATCCCCCCATTCCTGGAGGGAAAACGTGAGGCCAGAGATGACCTTCTGGGTAACCATCCACTTGTCAAGGGTTTCATTCTGCTCAGTATGAGTAGCAATTTGGTCCAGACATGGGACAATGATTGGGTAATGAATCTGTCCTTCATTATCTTTTATTTATGTTACTGGAGGTCAGGTTCTTGGTTCAGGTGTTTGTGTAGCCATTTATCCTGTAACTATACATATAAGAACAGGAAGAAGAAAATGTGTGTGTGAAAAGTATGCATCTGTGATGTTTTGAGCTTAATGGAGATGTCAACACCTACAGCTTACAGATGAGTTACTGATGGTGCATTTGCTGTGCACAGAAAATGGGCTTCATAATCTTTTCACCAAATGTGGCGGTAGTAGTTTTATTACGGATGTACATTAGGAAGTGATAGAAAAGGGTAAGGTTATTATGCCCAGTATGTTAATGTTGGTTGTAACCAAGCTAAAATAGGAGGGGTACTATGGATTATGTATGTGTGTTACCATAATTTTCATTCTAAAAGCATTAAGCACATTGTAAAAAGTGACAGGAAAGGTTTTTATAAATAATGTTGGTGTGAAAGTTGTAGGTGGTGCACCGTGCTTCATTTATAACAAACTTGTACTTCTCAAGTGTATGAGGAACACCCCTCATTTTGAGTCTTAAAATGCCATGTTCTTTAATGTTCCACATTACAGACCGTTTGTAGCACATTCATTTTCATTTATTTATTTATCATTTGTTGACCGGGAAAGTCCGACTAGGCTACACAGAACCTATTTTCAGCAGAGGCCTGGGGAGAAACGCTCCAGTCGTATGTCTTTAGAATGTGGGAGGAAACCGGAGTACCCAGAGGAAACCCACACAAACGCAGGAAGGACATGCAAACTCCACACTAAGGCACCCCAGCCAAGAATCGAACCAGAGAACCTGTTGCTGTGAGGTGACACCGTTAACCACTACACCACTGCTCCGGCCAGTATACTTTTTTAACTCATTATAGCCTAGTGATAACTTCAGGTGTTTCTGTAGTTATGTCCTATTGACACCTGTAGGTGTCAATTATTGATTGTTCATAGTTGCATTAATAATTCCAAAGCCATGCTATATACAAAGTATTTGAAGATTTGTGTACTGAGTTTATATTAATTTAGGGATTATCATCTTGTCTAGGTGTAATTTTCAAAAGATTGCAAGTGTGTGAGAGTGCATGTGCATACATGAACATATTTATTCTGATATTGAATGCAAGATGAAGAATATCCTATGTAAAAAGTCAGTACAGTGCAGCAAGTTTTTATACTTCATGGATTTGATGTTTGAATATTCTCTTAGAGATGTTAAATTGGAGAATAGGTTGGAAACCGCTCTTAGATTATGCTGTTTAATGCCGTAATACCCAGGGCTAAATTATGTAAATATTCCCAAGCCAAGTTTTAATGAAAGAGCTTTGAAGCATTAGCAAGTGTAATTGCTCAATAACATGAGTTTTAACAGACTCTAAATGAATTCTGATGCTACTGCAGAAGTAGTTTTTTATGTACTGTGTCATACTGATGAAGGTGAAAATTAAAACACTACTCCTATTTTAAATGTTGGTGCTGCGGTAGCATTGTCGTCTCATAGTAAGACGTTGTCCTGTTCGATTCTCAACAAAAGCATCTTATGTGTGGAGACGTGCATGAATGGGCGTACCTTCATTGAAGGTTTTGTACGTCAGGGCTGGCAACTCGGTACGTAAAAATTTACTGCCAATCATTAGCAGACCGGAGTTCCGCTGTGGCGACCCCTAACCGGGCAAAGCCGAAAGATACAAGAACAACTCTTATTTTTAATGTTGAATGTCTGCGTAAAGATTTTATTTGAGCTGGAAATGTGTTGCCCTTTTTATTATTTCTATATCAAGGGGGTTCACCACATGCTTAGATGCAGTGCTCGTGCCAAGTTTCTCCACATGTAATTGTTTCCTTATTTCTAATTTCTGTCTGATCATTTTCCCCCTTTACCTATAGAAATTCAGATTCTAAAGGGTTAGTAGGGGTCCATTTTGCAGAAAAGTGATCTTGACTCTACCAGAAATTTCAGCCATGGTGATTTACATGTTCAGAAAAATGCAGTGTGTGGTAGCACAATTCTTTAGGGTTCCGAGTTCATGTTAATCAGTACTCATGGTCCCAGATGCAAGGCTGTGCATGACAGACATTTGCTAAATATTAGATAACCTAGAAAATCAAACCACAAATCACTTGAAACCAAACTTTCCATAGAAATATTTTGTCAGATCAGGTGGCTTGCTAAATAACATAATAGACAGCAGATGTCTAAACTCCATGAGGTATATATTGCAAAATGAATTATCTGGAACCTTTGTGTGCCACATGATGTGTTAGTCACCGAGACAGAGTTCGTTAGCATTTAAATATATGTGCTGGATGTCTAACATTCACTTTTTAAATTAGAGGGTACATCTAGGAGAAGGAACATGCTTTGTGTTACACTGATCACTATACTTTAACCTTAACTTTATATTATACATGTTATGGGTTGTCATGCCACAAACATTTGCACAAATTCAAAACACAATAAGGTATTTGGTGCAGTATTGCACAAAAGTAGCCAAGAAGTTTGACAACCTTACGGTGCATGTGTAAATCATTGGCTTAAAACAAGACACATAAGTGCATAATAGATAATGTCTGCAAAAAGGAAGTCATGAGTACAGGTGGAGAACAATATTCATGCCAATCCTTTTCATTGTGTGTATATAGTGAGATTGTAAAAAGTTTTGTCTTTTTTTGCAAATTGCAAAGGTATGTACTAAAGGTATTGCGGAAGAGTGAAAAAGGTGGCATGGAAAAAGTAGCAAAGGAGGTAGGTGGAACACTGATATGTAAAGGAATCTACAGCAGCATAGAACAAAAGGCATTACATCCCTGTACACTGACAGCTTGTTATATCCTTGTTTACTGGCAGCTTGTGTGACCCTATTTTGTGAGTATTGTGCATGGTTCAGAAAAGCTAATTTCTGTCAGGGTATAAACAGGATAGAGGCAGTACAGATTTGAGAAACAAACATTTTGCATAATCTTCGCAAAGTTTTGTGATAAGGAAGGACTACTAGAACTGAATATGGGCAACCTGTGTAGGGGAGTTTGATAAAGACAAGTATGTAATTTTAAGGAAAATCCACAGAATCTACTTTTCTAAAAAGAGGTAAGAGAGGAAGGACACAACTTGAACCTATGGGTGGGAGACTTAAGAGCAGTGCAGGAATGTTTTGTGTGTTTCTGCTTGCAAGGAAAAACTTGATGAATGATTGAAACAGCTTTCCCTAAGAAGTGATAATGTCAAAAACAATAAATGTGCATGTGGATCTTAAGAAAAGATTGGGAGAAATCTGCTTTCAGTAGGGCATATTTATGGTTGGGCACTGAAACTTGATTAGTGAGGATGCATCTGGGGAACATAGAAGGGAAAATGTAAGAAAAGCGTAGATGCCTCAAGAAATATATACAAATATTTGGTATGGAACATGTGAATTTAGTAGTATGAACTTAAACAGAATATATATATATATTATTCACAGAGATACAATTAACAGGAGCACATGTATTTAACTGAAAGGTTTGGAGCACATCCTACAACTAAGGCATTCCATGCGCCAATAAAAACTGAGAAAGATGCAGGGAAATGAAGTAAAATGAGACACTGGCATTTTCCTACTTCCCAGTTAAAAACAGGAATTTAAGGAATGAGTAGTAGAAGTTATGTGACAATCATTAGGGGTTATATAATAGTAGTTAGTGGGATAAATCGAAAAAGGAGTTTAAAATAGACTTGAAATAAAAGAGAAAGAGAGATGAGAAAGAAGTAATAGGAAATTTAGAGGGGCTGATGAAGATTAAGGTATTGTAGAATAATAGGAATCTCTCAGAACAAGAGGAGGAGCAACTTCAGAGTGCAAAAGGGAAAATAAGGGATATTTAGATAATATGCATAAGTTAGAAAGGTTGCTGTTAAGCGTTTTTTTTTTTTTTTTATAACATCACAAGAGCACAGAAACGTTTAGCATGACTTGGGCAACAGAAAGTTCTCTTCAAACTTAGGGAGCCTGCGACAAGAAAAAAATAACCACAGGTACTGTATCAGTATTAGAAATATTTTAGAACTTTTTTGAAAATTTGTATAAAGCAATGGAATATGGAAACCAAGAAAAGGCATACATGGAAATGTGGCAACTTAATTATGCCAAAGTTTGAGGAAGATGTAATTCAGCAACTAATATTTAAGGTAGAAAGGGATGAGATAAAACGGTGATTTATAATAAATCAGCAGATTGTATTCTTGTGAAAATTTGTAAGTTAGGAGGGAAGAAAGTATTAAGTAGGGAATCACCAGCATCTTGGAAGAAAGCTGTGATGGTTTTATTGCTCAAAGAGGGTAGAGACCCTTCAGACCCAGTGACATATAGACCAATTTCAGTTTTAAACCATGATTATAAAGTATTTGCCTATATCAGCTAAAAATAAATTGCTAAAATTGCTAGATGTGGATCAATGTGAGGCAATAATTTGACAGCAGAACAGTGATGATCCAGTGGGAACAGAATGTAAGAAAATATTGCTGCTACTGTTTGGTCTTGATACACAGAGAAAGCTTTCAGTAGAGTCAGCTGGAATTTTGAGTACAACAGTGGAAACATTTGCTTTCTGTCTTAGAAGTGTTGTTATATTTGTACATTTACTATTTCTTGTAGCTCTTCTTCCTGGGCCCCACAATAAGTGAACATTGTACCCAGTTGGGCTTTCCCAGTTAAAAAGATAAATAATAGGGTTAATTATGAGAATATATTGGGGGTCAGAAATGAGAATGAAACTGGGAGGGTTCCTTTGTGACAAGCTGTGTTTGAAAGAGGAACCAGGCATTGTCCTCTCCCCTTTATCTGCTTTATATTTAGAGCCCTGGGGATATATATATATATATATATATATATATATATATATATATATATATATATATATATATATATATATTAGGGGATTCAGAAATTCAGTGGTATAGCTGGTGTGATAATCCAAGAAGGTTAGTTAAATTTGCATATAAGTTGATTATCCCAATAAAACAAGGTGGTTTTGACACTTTCATTGTATTTTCACTCTAATTGGTGCTTTTTGATCTATACTGGATCTTTGGTTATTCAGAAAGCATGATAAAGTGATGCAGAGAGCACAGGACCTGTTTCTGCTCACTGTGAGTAGTTTGTAAACGATATTAATGGAGTAAACATGATCTAATTGTAATATTTACATATGGACCAAAAGTGAAAACTTAGTAAAAGCATGAAGAGAAAATAACTGGGGCACTGCTGTTTTGATACTTTATTACAAGGAGAGTTGATAGTTGCCTTAACTATCCATCTTTAGTAGCCTGATGAGTAAACTATTTGATTCTGACATATAACGTTTAGTCTTGTTGTTTGCCTAGTTTTCTTTATTGACTTTGTTGAATTTTGTTGCAGTTTGGAGTCTTCTTTTGGCTTCTTGTTTGAAGTCTTGAATTTTATCAAGTAACCTGTGAAAAGTTCAGGCTGCTGTGTTGTGCCCATTTTAAGTTGGAGTAGATCGTGTCCTCATTTATTCACTTGTATGTTGTTTTAGTTGGGAAAGTTATACTTTTGGTTGATAATACAAGAAGATTGTGATTAGAATGTTGATCATAACCTTTTAATGTATTTCAAGGTATGGAATAAAGAAATTAACCTCAAACAAGGTTCAAGAGGTGAATTTCTTGACTTTATTTCAGTAATGCATTAAATCATAATTCTTTGTACATGGAGCGTTGGCTACCCCAATATACAACTTCCAGAGAGGGGAAAAAGTGGAGTGCAAAATATTTTACAGCTTTGAAACTTCTAAAATGCATGGCTGTGCCACATAGTGGGTAGAAGTGCACCGCTGATCAACATTTTAGATTGTCGCACTTTTTTGGGGGGGGGGGGTGAGCAATGCAAAGTTTAGTACAGCATTAAAGAGGTCAAGACACTTCCAGTGCTATGGTGTTTGCAACGTGTGCCGTAGTGCAGGAACTAATTATAACAGTTGTGGCAGATGCATAACATAATTTGCTGTGCACCTTCCTGTCATCAGAAGGGTGCATAATTAAACTTTTTGCTGATTTCAGAACTTAAGTACCATACTCCTGTGCTGAGTGTCATTTAATGCACAGTGATGGTACTTGTAAAGTGCTTAAGAAGTAACCCTTTTAATTGTAAGTGGACTGATGGATGATGATTTTGTCTGGAGGAAAACGCTGAAGACCAAAACAAGCAAAATGCTGAACTAAGTCAGTCACCTTGAAGTGCTTGAGCATTGATGTTGAATTTAAGGGAGTAGATTGCAACCTTCTTCATGAGTGGGAAAGTGGAAGTTCAGATTTCTGCCAAAATGGGCAGAAGTCTGTTTAAAAATACAGCAGAACTGTTTTTCTTTTTTGATTTTCTATAGTGTAAGTCATTATACTTTGATGTAAGTAAAATTATAGTGTGCAATCATACCTCTGTACTGTCCAGATTTTTGCTTCATATTTGGTCTGTTCCTCATAAAATATGTGGTTTTCTGGAAAATCGCTGGGGATTGAAGTCACTGAATAGTGGTAGACATTCGAGTTTCACACTTCATATCCTTCAGGAAATGCATGTTAACACAAACCTGATATTCTAGTAACTCTCTGTTTATAAAAGCAATATTTAAAATCTGTCCCTATTTTTAGGCATTTGCTCCCCCCTCCCCCATTACTTTTGGCTTTGCCCAGATTTCCTGCTACAAGAGGTCGGGAGGTATGTGTCAATATTTGGAGCATTCAAATTGTGGTTAATGTAGAAGTCTCTAATCAGCAAAATGTCAGATGATGTGTAGCTGCATATTCAGTCTACAAATTTATAATAGTTTATTAGCAAGGGCAGGTTTACTGTGAACACTGCAATGTGCTGCTCTGTTTATGTGGCATTCCTGTATAATAATGTGACGTGTTACCCATCAGCAATACAAGACTGGTACTTGCAGAGTTTACATTTAATTAGTTGTGGAGTCAGGCAGGC
Source organism: Protopterus annectens (assembly GCF_019279795.1). Lineage (NCBI taxonomy): Eukaryota > Metazoa > Chordata > Ceratodontiformes > Protopteridae > Protopterus > Protopterus annectens. Next base: position 1,815,011,436 of record NC_056725.1, on the reverse strand, counting down.
ACCTTGCTCCCCCTTTCTTAGGCAGGTTGTTTTATTCAGTCCATTCTAATATAGTCAATTCTCGTTTGACAGCTAATAATATATCAGGGTACTGAATGCAAATGTTATTTGACAGAAGACCGCAGGTATTCACAGGAGGTAGCTTTTTTCTCTCCAGTGTTCTGAATAATCATGCACTGGATGACAACTTCCATCCTTTTTTTAATGGTTTATATCCATGCCTTGTGCTTCCTTCTATTGTGCACTTCTTCTGTCACATGTTTAACATGTTGACAGTTCTGTTGTGCGTTGTGGTTGCAGTCTTCTGTGGAGGAGCAGCAGCAGCTCTTTAACCGAGGAGTTTAGGTACCTTGGGATCTTCATGAGTGATGATAGCATGGAACATGAGAGTGACAGGCAGACTGGGACCGCAACTGCAGTATTAATGGGTATTGATATGATCTGTGCTGGTGGAGCAGGAAATAAGTTATCAAGACTTATTTGTTTACAGGATAGCTTGCATCTCTATACTTAGCTGTGGTTATGAACTTTGGGTAAAGATCATAAGAACCACTGCTCTTTATCCGACCACTGAAAACTGGATGCACCAAAACCACCCTTCCCTTAACGCCAACAAATCCAAAATTCTCCTCTTCCCCCACAGAAAGTCCTACTCCTGTGATAAAGATACTTTCAAAGTCCTTAGTCATACCAACTCCCCTATAGAAGTGGCTCCCTATGCCAAACTTCTCAGTTTCACAATCGATGAATTCCTTAGGTTTGACATACATATTCAACAAAATATTAAGAAAACCCACCAAAAACTAGGTATGCTATGTAGGAATAATCGCTTTCTCTCTCTCACTCCACCAGGCACATTCTGGCCACTACTTACCTTCTGCCCTCATTATTATATGGAGCACCTCTCCTAACCAACTTGTCCTACTCTATCACCTCCAAACTTGAAAACTGCTACAGCAAAATCTCTAAATTTTCCTCCAATAGCAAAAATTCCACCCATCATTGCCTTACCCTACAATCTCTAAATTGGCTAGAACTCCCAAACTACCTGCAGCTTACCACTGCACACAGACTTATATTTCGTCCTACTAACTGTCCTGCTCTAGCTAACATCCTTCCCACCCCACATCCCCAACAGAACTCTCAGGTCTGAACATCAAAACCTTATTGCTATCAACAAACCTAAATGTCCTGCTGGCCAACTCCTCCCCTCTTTCACTATTGGCAAGGCTTGGAACTCTCTGCCTTCCTCTCTAAGAACAATAGCAAACTCTGAAAATTTCAAAACTCAGCTTTTGAAACATCTGTCCACTAAATGGAAATGCACCTGCCTTCACCCCACCTAAAAACTGTCCAAGAACATGCCCCTAGGTGCTTCTTCACTGCTCTTAGGGTCTTATTCTCTCTTAAAAAAAAAAAAAAAAACTCCCACTGCTATTCTACTAAGAGTGTATCCTAGCACTCAGAATGTCCTAGACCTATTTATCCCTTAACTCCTTTGTGTGAATATTGTAAATATATTCATAGTTTAAAACAAGTGAATGCAAATTGTCTTCCTACTCTCTTCTCTATGCGCACATATAATCCATTTTCCCCAGTTATTCTATAAGAGTAGCTTTAAAATTGTTTAACCCTTAAGTAAAATCTTAATGAGTTTTGTTTTGACTATTTGTAATAATGAATGTTCTTATTGTGTAAACTGTTCTCCTCAATGTATCTTTTATACTTTTGATATTTCTGTAATTTGTAGTTTTGGAGCTTTTCTCCCCAGGACTCCACTGAAAACGGGTCCTCTGGGCCCAGTGGACCTCCCCGGTAATCAAACTTGAAATAAATAAATAAATAAATAAGAAGAGATTGCTGGGTAAAAGTGGTGGAACTAATGGGACAGATTCCAGAACAGTTTGCCCTTGATGGAGCTCTCTCAAGCATTTGAACTCCTCTTGGTTCTAGAAGAAGTGGTGTGGGATTCCTCAAGCCATGTAGGCTGGTTAGGGATCACAGAGCAGTACTCCCTCTTCCAAAACAACAGTCAGTCATGCATTGCAGTCAGGGTTTGAATTTTTACATCAGACCTCAGTGCTAATGTGACTGTGTTAAACCTTGGATAGCAGTGGGTGTTTGTGGCACAGGAACAATTCCACCTTTACGTGGAAACATGCACCTCAGGCAGTAGCTGGATTGCAGTCTAAATGATTCCCACATACTGGTAGGTATGATCTCCTGGCCAAGGGGGCTGGTGGGAACAGCCCACACTGCAGACTTACACCCTTGTCTTTTGTACTAGATCTTTACTTTGTACACAAGGGATTCTTCTCAACTTTTTTTTTTTTTTGTTATGAGGTTTACCTGAAGTTTAGAAATGCAGACACAAGCACAACCTTGTACATTCAGATATTATATTGCATGCAGGACAGAGTTGCACTTGTCATTCATACATTGTCATATATAACACACTGGTGGTGCTGTGGGGATGTCTCCCTTTGGAGAACTCGACAGCAGACTGTCCCAGAGTCTTATTTGTTATTGGCATAGCATGTACTCTACAGACTTGCGTTACTGGTGTAGTACTGGGTCGCCTATGGCATACTCTTAGTTACACCCACAGTATGGTGTCATACCAGGGCATGATGTGACACTGGATTTACATTTTGAGAAATGTTATAAGATGGTGACAGCTATTCATAAAGCTCTTCAGTTCCATTGGAGATCCACCAAGTAGCTTCTCTGCTAGATCACTTAACTTAGTGTTCTTGCACAGTGATGATTTTGGGGATTCAGAAGAGCCTTTGAACGAAGTTGCTAGTGCGTCAGATAACTGAGTTATTTTAGAGTCCTATACTGCGGTGGTGGTGCTGCGGTAGCGTTGTCGCCTCACAGCAAGACGTTGTCCCATTCGATTCTCAGCTAAAGCGTCTTATGTGTGGAGACAAGCGTGAATGGGCGTACCTTTGTTGAAGGTTGTACGTCAGGGCTGGCAATTTGGTACGTAAAAATCTGTTGCCAGTCATTAGCGGACCGGAGTTCCGCTGTGGTGACCCCTAACCGGGAAAAGCTGAAAGATACAACAACAATAAAGATGCCTCTTAAACAGCTCCTATTTGAACTGTTCTGGGCAAGTCTTATTGGAGGAAATCTGTTGGCTAGACCCAGGACATGTTAAAGACATAGTATATTTCTGGTGCTTTGAGAACACTTGCAGATCCCATGGGAATCCTTCAGGAGTAGGACAATCCTGTGTGGAACAGCTGTGTGAAGACAGTTCTGTGGATGTATACAAAAGGCATACTTGTGTGAGTATGGAGATAGGGATGCTTGAGAGAAATCCTGTTTTTGTCCAGCAGAAATACAGTTCAATATACCATGGAAAGATATTTATTATAAATATACTGCTGCTAATTTATTTTCACTTAATGCTTCATCAGGAAGTTGCAAAAATATAAGAAAAATCATGTTTAAATAAAAGTAAAAAGTCATGCGCTGTTTACATTAATTAACTCTTTAAAACCGTATGTACACCTTATTTGATAAAGACTTGTGTAACACATTAGTGTTTTGGTCTTATTTGCGTTAAGATTTTTTAAGGTTTTGGGGACAAGTAATCATTTAACCCTGGATGAGAATAAGCTAACTCCAAAATCCACTTAATTTCAACTGCTTTTATGTTATTTATTAAATCTCCACCTCATAAAAAGGTCAACTAATGAGAATTTCCAAGTTAACAACTAATACAGAACATTTTAAAGAAGCAACAGATGAATTCTGCAGAGACTTTATAGATTAAGCTTAAAACAGAAATGAAGTACTAGAAACCATGAAAGAGATTATGTCTGAACAAGATGGTACAGCTAGACCATGCTTCCATCCACTACAAGTAGGTAGTCTGGATGGAAGTGTAAATATGCATAAAATGGAAAGCAAAACAGAAAGTAAGAATAGAAATTAGAATTTACATTTTGTATATACGTTTTCTAGAGATAGTAATGAAGTTTGTAATATTAAGAGTAATTGGAATATTTTAATGACAGATCCAGATACAGCAGGCATAGCTGATGATACACCAAACATTTCTTTTAGAAAAGCAAAGAATTTAAAAAAAAAGATTATGGTATAAGAAAGAAAAGCCTAATATAAAATCTGGTAAAATGGGAACTTTTATATGCAGGAATTGCTCAATTTGTCAGTATGTCAATGAAAGTAATTGCTATATTTATATTAAGACAGGCTATTATGTTGGGAAAACTAATATGACATACACAGAATGTATTTATGAACTTGTATCTGATGTGATGATAAAGACAACAATGCACTGGCTAGGCACATTGTTGAAATGGTATCCAACACAGGTTTAGATTTCTGATTTTAGAATTAATTTTAGCTATTAGAGGGTGAGATTTAAAGAATAAAACAGAAGCAGTTGAGATGAAGTTGAAACAACTGTCCTCTCTTTTTGCACTCTTAACCTAGGATCCCTCGGCTCGAGCTAGAATCTATGACCAGGCAAAGGAAGGCTTAGACTGCTCTGCGTGGTCTGCTGCTGATGCAACACTCGGCCACAGAAATGGAAAGGAAGGGTCATGAAGATGTGGTACCATGAGACAAAACAGACTGAATGAGAATTGTGCTTTTGTCTTAAAGCAGGAGGACATACAGTGTGGGGCTGCACTTTGAATTGGGGGCACAATAGCTAGGGTGATTTGGAATGAGATTTGGAATGAGACCGCAGGTGTCCTGACACTGTCATTGTCACTGTAACATACAACTGCAGTACACATTTACCATAGAAACTATTGTTACTGTGCAGCAGTATTCATTTATTTATTTATTTAAAGCTTTTTTTTTTTTCTTCCGACTGTTGTAATCCTTAGTTTTTTTTTTTTTTTTGTTTTGGCTACCCAGCAGTAACAGACCATTTCAGCAAACATTTTTATTTTTAGTTCAGTAGTTATTTTCTGCTTAGAATTTTGAGTAAAACTGTAGGTTCATGTGTTTACAGAAAAAGGAAGGCATACCTCTCAAGTGTACCTTATTATGAGGAGCGTTTCTCATTTGTGGTCTTAAAAAGATTATGTTCCTCTAAGTTACACATTGAAGGTGTCTGTCATGCATTCAGTGTTAGATTTAAATTTTAGTCAAAAAATTGGTATGGTTAACAGAACAGAGTCATATAACTTCATTAAAAGAACTATTATATAAGTAAAAATATCATATTTTATCAATCATATGAGCTTCCTTGTTGAAGCTGTTAGTAAGCTATTTAGTGTTTCACATTTTGCACATTTGTTCCACGTTATGATAGGTAGTGTTCCTTTTGGAAATGGAAGGTATGGTAAGGTTAATTTTATTCAGTCTGGTGTATTAGTTTCATGTCACACTGTTATTAAGAAGCACTGTGTGTATGTCTGTGTATATATTTAACATCCCCTCCCCCACATTTTCAAGGTGGACCAGGAACACTAGCCTTCATAAAGGACGTATTCAGAGTCGTGTAATATGTGACTGGAAGCTATGGGGACGAAACCAAGACTGCATTGTGAAGCTCCTTGGCAGCTTGTATAGCCTTAATTTTTTGTGCCGTATTGTCAAACCAACATAATAACAAATTCTGCAAATAATATATAAGCATAATACAGGTATATGTTGATACTTTGTGATGTGATAGATAAAACATTTCAGTGATTCATCTGTTACAGGCAACAGATTCTATTATTTCAGCTTCACTTCATACTGAATACTTTTATTTGTTGGGGTGTAGAGCATCATTGTAACTTCAATTATATTTTCAAAAATGAAGTCCCAGTTACATGGGAGGAATGGGTAAATAGTTTATTGAAGAAAGTACATTTCTTTGTGATACAGTCACACAGTGAGATGTGTATTGATTTTTTAGTGAAGGATTCGGGGTACACTGAATAAGATGATTTTTTTCTAGCTGTGCAGCACACGCACTTGTGTTGCATCTCTTTGTTGTTGGGAATTAATTGCATGATGTGATTGAGACAGCATTAGATAGTCTCAAGCCTGCCCATCAGACCTTGAGGAGTTTTATTGCCATTGTGTAACGTGCCATCTTTTTATAGTGTTTGGCGCATCTTTTTGTGATATGTATACATCCATAGGTTCATAGATTAGTACTAGGCTAACTGCCCTTGTGGACCATTTTCAGCCTAGTCAATTACCCCATGTGAGAATCAAGCCCTGCACCTTATGTTTGTAAGCCATTAGGTCAACCTCCCACCCCATCCAAGGTGAAGTCTCTTAGCTGGATGACTATACTAATTTTATGAAGACTTTTAAAAGTGTGTGCAGCTGGAAGATACTAATTTGAGTCCCTGTTTTTGAACAAGTTCTGTTTCAAATAGTGCAGTTTAGTTAAGCAACATTTTAAGTCCGTGCACAATAAACCTATGTAACTTTGAACTGATTTTACAACTGAAGCATTATCTGTACTGATTAAGTAAAAAATACCAAGCATATGTGCTGATAAGGAGGAAAACATTTTGTTTTAGGGAAACATGGTCTGTTAATGCCTGTGATGAAATTTTATTAGCAGTAGCCAGGCTGGGGCTTTAAGAAGTACCCCACGTCTGTAATCTACATGCCAATTTGCATGTGGTGCACTTATTGATGCAATGCATTATCTTTTGCTATAGTACTCCTTGGGACTGATATGTAAAACAAATTAACAGATTTTTATAATAATCGGTCATAGTGTGCTATGAAGCAGTTTATATCCTTTTTGAGTAGTTAGTGAAGTTACAATAAGGATTTGCTTTTTTAATATGCAGTGTCAGACCTTTTTTGGGTGTCATGCAGATATTTCAATATTTATTTACATTTGTGGACAGGGGGTGTCTAATTGGGGATTCCCATGTTTAGTGGTCTTGGTTGGGAGAAAACCATCAGAAATCAGTTCATTACCCATGAGGAACTGCTTTTAAGACATTGAGATGGCAAACAATACGACACAATAATTGCAGTGTGAAATGAGGCAGTAATGCGCATGAAATATTAATATAATGTGATATTTGTTGTAATGGTTATTTGAGAATATGGAATTAAAAAACTGTATGATAATCAAGTGAATTTCTGATTTTTCTTAAATAATGAAAATTGCAACACTACCTGATTTGAGTATATGAACTGTTTTAAAATACTGGGGTAATCCGTAACATAATGTGTGGTCTAAGGTAAGGTAAAAGACTCTGAGATGTGTACCAACAGTAGTTTTAAACATTCATAAGTAACTGTCCAGAGGTAGTAGAAAAAAATGATCTTCAGAGCAGAGTGAACATACAAGAGGAAATTTGTAAAATAATAATACAAAATGGCTAAACTGCATGATCAGTCTCCTACAGCTGAATATTTTGTCAGAGTCTTGTGGAAATTGGAGACCAGTGATCAGTCATTTTGCTACATGGGAGAATGTGGTCCTTCCCCTCTTCTGTTTGGTGCATCAGAATAAGGAGAACTTGACAGTGGACATTTTCTTCCACTTACGGAGGTGGAAATTCCTGTATATCTTCCCACCATTCTCCCTGATTGCATGTTTAGTCACAGAAATTCAGGGAAGCGAAACCATGTTCATACTTATTGCCCCTTGGTGGCTGAAAAGGGTGTGGTTTTAAGTTCTCTGATCCCTGTCATTACACAAGGCCTTCCTGGTTACAGGCCAAGCCAAGGAAACCCAAGTAGAGTGACAGGAAGCCCAATCCTAGAGCATGGCTCATAATTTATGCTCGTTGCTTCTACTTGATATTCCAGAATGAGTTTTGGTAGTGATTGAAGGCACTATGAGGCCTTGTGCTCATCAGACATCTTGCTGCATGGAACAGATTATTTGTTTGGGCAGTGAGGTATTTTATGGTATCTCAGTGGATTAGCCTGCTGGCTGTCATAACTTATTCAGACTCGTATAGGGTGCGAGTCTAAATTGCTCCTGGGCCAGGGTATATGCCCATCATGACCTTCTCATGACCAAATCTGTTGGTCATTATCAATTCTTAAATAGTCTTCTGCTTCATAATGTATCCTTACATGATGTTGGAGCTGTAAGCTCTCATTAATAAGTTTGCCTTTCACAAGCATCAGGTGTCCCATAGGACCAGACTGCATTTCTTGCTGAAAGTAATTTCAGAATTGCCCATAAACAACCCCATCCATCTCGCTTGTTTTCCATCTGAGTACAGAAACCACGGAAGAGCTTGCACTACCAACTCATGTTCTACCTGAATTGACCACTGAGTTCCAAAAAGATGGAACATATGATTGATGGTGTTACACTTGCTGAGCAAAACCTTTCCAAAAGACTTGCTGGCAGCATTATCCTGTGCAGTGTTAAGGCTCACTGCCTGTTGGTAAATGCTGTTGCCAAAAGCTACTTCATAAAGGGGAGTTATGTGCAGTACTTTTTTCTCCCCCTAAAATTTCCTTACAGCCGTTTTATTATTGTTAGACACCTTCACCCAGCAGTGATGCTTGGACTTTGACTGTAGGAGTCTGGCAGATTTTGGCATTTTCTTGTCACGTGATTTGACTCTGTGAGCTGTTGTCCTTTGGCTTTTCTTCAGCCTCCTGTTTGGGATTACTCTAAGTTGGACACCCACTAAGGAAGGCTCTTTGTTAGCAGATATAAAGACGTACTCATCGTAGCAGTTGATCTGGGAAGGAGTCCTCTTCATTGGCTGCTAATTACCCACCCACCATGCCTGTTTAATGATCAGGCTATACAGCTAATGGCTACGAATGGAGTGTGTCTTGTAAGTTGGATAAGATTGTATGTATTGTATCTGTTCTTTTCATTCCTTGTTTCCTGTCTTAAAGATTGTGCTCCTTAAGTGGATGGTAAACTAACATATGCAGTGTCTTGGCATGTTCTCTCCTGTTCTGGTATGTGAGTGTCCTGGCAGAAAGGTCCATGCAGCCCAGATTAATGAAGCTAAAGAGAATAGCAACCCTGCTGATTGTCGCAGGAGAAGATAGCCCAGTCATATACCTACTAAAAATCAAACAAAGCAAACCACAGGACTAGTATCACAAGTAATAAGGACTCCTTCACAGATGTTCTTTGTGTTGCACTGTTGCAGTCATTACATTTGGGTAATCTGCTGGCAGGTTGCCCTCAGTCGGCCTGAATAACAAAGTCTTGGGTCCTGCGTTGGTTGCTGTCTCCTCTTCCATGACGTCAGGTCGTTTGGGGTATAAAACATGCAGCCGATGCCATTTTAATCAGTCTTTCTTGCCATGCGGTGCCTGAAGCAGAAGCAATTCGCAAGTGCCAGTCGGCCAACTCCTGAAATTTTCATTGTTGAATTTCAGAACCGAAGTTTTCAAACTAAAGCTAAGTACCTCGTTGGGGAAACTTTTTCTTGCTCCTTACCGATGTCAGTAAAAGTTAATAATTGCATTACTTGTGGAAAGCAAATACCTCATAAGGATTTTCATTTGTACTATATTCCTTGCCTAGGCCCTGATCACAACGTGCTTTGCTGTCAGTTTTGTACTAAATTTAACCAATGCACTATTAAGCGTCGGTATATTTTTGCTTCTAAATATTTTGGTTCAAGATTTAACTACCTTGAAATGTCGTCGGTTAGCAATCCGACTACTAGAGTTCACAAAATAACGCAAGGAAAAAGAGAGAGACCGTTGAGGTCCAAAACCAACAACAAAGCTTCTCCTAAGCCAGTCGCCGGTTCGCTGGTACTCAGTGAGGCGCTTTCACAGCCCCTGATACCCACTACTTTTGAGTTGCAGGCCTCTACCGAGACCCACTTGGAGTCCGGTATGCCATGAGATTTGCAAAGTATTGAACCCGCGGATGTCTCTCCCTTGGATGGGTCTGGAGCCGCTGAGCAGGCACTGGCTTCTGAGGGTGTTTTCAGGCCTCAACATTTTTATATTAAACCAATGCCGACAAAAAAAAAAGCAAGGTCAAAACTGACTTCTATGTCTAAAAAGCCGACGCATGAGCCACGTGCATACTTTAAGGGAACATTTTCACTGGGAGAGTCAGGACTTCTCTGCATCAAAAAAGAGGCTTAGGGATTTTCTTCTTCTTCCTCAGCATAGGCCTTTGGCAGTACCTCCAGTATTAGATATTGTTGATGATGTGTTCTTGGAATCAAGCATGGCTCCTGATTCCCTGCCTCCGGCTCCTAGTAAGCCAGACAGATATTACAGGGTTCCTGACTCCCACAAATTTCTTTTCAAAAATCCCGCTGCTGATCCTGAGACTATTTTTTGGGGTCCCAAGGGTGTTAAGGCTTCTTCAGCCAAAAATCCTACCCCTTCTGATGGAGATTCCAGGGGGCTGGATAGATGGGGTACGAAGGTTTATACGTCTGCAACCTTGGCAGTCAGGGCTTTAAACTACCAGTTTCATATGCTTAAATATCAACAGCATGTTATGGGTTTACTGAAACAGAAAATTATGTTGATTTCTGATTCTGTGGAAAATAAAGAGTTACAGGATTTATTGCATTCAGCAGAACAGGTTGGAAAGCATACTTTGCAATGTGGTTTTGATTCCTTGGAGGCCTCTTGCAGGGCCACCGTAACTGGATCTGTGATAAGAAGGCATGCCTGGCTCAAGGAGCAAAATCTGCCTGATCATGTTGAAGCTAAATTGTTGGATGCCCCTTTACAGCATGACAGTCTGTTTGGTAATAAGGCAGAAGAGGTTTTAAAGAAAATGGAAGACGGGCTATGCAAACTGTAAAAGATTTTTTTGCAAGTGCAGCCACCCAGGATGTTCATCGTGCATACAGCTGCAGTCATAACAGATGGGTTTTCCTGCCGTCAGGCGGGTCCTCGGTCGGCCAAATTCCAAAGTCTAGGTCCGGCATCGGTTGTCGTCGCTTCTTCCCTGACATCAGTGTGACAGGGGTATAAAAGAACCAGCCGACGCCATTTTCTTCAGTCTTTCTTGCCGCGCGGTGCCCGAAGCAGAAGCAGTTCGCAAGTGCCGGTTGGCCAGCTCCTGAGATTACGAATATTTTGCAACCGAAGTCTTCTTGAAAGCTAAGTACCCGTTAGAAACTTTTCTTGCCTCAGACCGATGTCAAAGTTAATAATTGCATTTCATGTGGGAAGCAAATACCGCATAAGGATTTTCATTCCCTCTGCATTCCTTGCTTAGGCCCAGACCACAACGTCTCGGCCTGCTGTTTTTGTGCTACATTCAACAGACGCACCATTAAGTGTCGGGCGGAGTTCCCCCAACACTATTTTGGCCAAAAATTTAATTATATTATGTCATTGGATACTCCCTCCAGTTTTGAGTAAAAGACGCAAAGATAAGGACCGACATACGAGGTCCGCGGCTTCTACCGACACCACGCCAAAGCCGACTGTTCTCAGTGAGGAGCCTACGCAGCCCCTGACTACCGACGACACTTCATTGGCGGTGTCTGCTGTACCCGAGGTCGCAGGCTGTTCGGCCCACACCCTGACTACCGATACCGAAGCCACTCTTGGCGGTGAAACTCAGAGTTTAGACAGGTCTGCCACCTCTCAAGGTGTCTTCAGGCCTTTTTCTTCTTTTTCCATCAAGGCTTTCACTAAGTCTAAAGCAGCCATGCATACTAAAAGACAATCTCCACAGGGCCCTTCTCAAGGCCCCATGCCTAAAAAGCAGATGCTCAAAATGGCTGAGGATTTCATTACTCTTATCAGGGGTTCTCAACCCCGGACAAAAGGCCCAGAGTGGAGGAAGAATCCCCCTCCTCGGACCAGGCCTCCATTATTTCAGAGCATTCTGATGACCAGGAACATTCATACTCCCCTTTTGAAGATTCTGATGCAGAGGAGTCCATTCCCTCTGTCTCCCCCCCCCTGAGGATTACTCTTTTGGGGAAACCTTGCATACGTTGAGGGAACACTTCCACTGGGAAGGCCAAGAGTACTCTGACTCCAAGAAAAGGCTTAGGGATTTTCTCTTGCTCCCTCAGCACAGGCCTCTGGCTATACCTCCTGTCTTAGACATTCTAGATGATGTGTATTCGGAGGCCTGCCTTAACCCAGACTCTTTACCTCCAGCCCCAGTCAAGCCTGACGGGTATTACCGGGTTCCTGACTCACACCAATTCCTATACAAAAGCCATGCGGCTGACCCAGAAACTATCTCACAGGGCCCCAAGGGAATTAAGGCCTCCACTGCTAAAAATCCATTACCCTCAGAGAGAGATTCCAGAGCTTTAGAAAGGTGGGGGGAAAAGGTATACACCTCGGCCACCTTAACCATGAGCCAGTTCCATATGTTAAAGTACCAACAGTTTCTGTTATCAAAATTGAGAAGCAAAATGTCACAACCTGAACAACCAGACTTGAAGGAGTTGCAGGATTTGTTGCATAGTGCAGAACAAGTGGGTAAACATACCTTACAATGTGGTTTTGATGCTTTAGAGGCCCCATGTAGAGCTGCTGTTACAGGATCAGTCATACGTAGACATGCCTGGCTCAAAGAGCAAACCTTACCAGATCATGTCAAAGCTAAATGACTAGATGCCCCTCTGCAAAAAGATGTATTATTTGGTGTTAAAGCTGAGGAGGTATTAAAGAAAATGGAGGAAAAGGCTAAATCAATGCAAACAGTGAAAGATTTCGTACAGGTACAACCTCCACGTTTCAGTAGAAATTGGCCTTCCATAAATTGGTCCTTTCCAGCCACGGACAGACCCCAAAGAGGTAGATACAGGCACCCGAGGGGCAGAGGGCAATCTCAAGGATCATTTAGAGGCAGACAATGGCAAGCACCTACACAGAGGAGTGGTGAGGATAGTTCACAGCCATTCAGAAAGCAGACCCAATGACTTTCTCCTTTGCATGCCAAGCAAGGCTCAAATGGCAGCACCTTTAGGCGGAAAACTGGCATAATTTTTGAAAAATTGGCATATTGTCACAAAAGACAAATGGATCCTGGACATTATAGACAGATGCTACAGATTCCATTTCCACACCCTTCCAAAAATGAGAGGCATGCCAAACCTGCCACACAATCAAAGGGCAGAGGCACAAAAACAAATTTCAGATCTCATGGACATGAAAGCTATTCAAGAGGTACCTTCACAAGAACAAGGTCAAGGTTTTTACTTCAGACTATTCCTGGTACCAAGGAAGGGAAAAGATTGGAGACCTATTTTGGACCTATCCATCCAAAACTAATTTTTACTCGTGCCAAAATTCAAGATGCTCACATTGCAGCAGCTTCTTCCCATGCTGGGCAAGGAGTCTTGGCTGGTAACACTGGACCTCAGGGAGGCATACCTACATGTCCCAATCAGACAAGATTGCAGAAGATATCTCAGATTTCTTGCAGGTTCAACCCATTATCAATTCTCTGCATTGCCCTTTGGCTTATCTACTGCGCCCAGAGTATTCACAAAATGCCTGGCATCAGTAATTGCCTACTGCAGACTTCAAGGGATACAAATATACCCATATTTGGATGACTGCCTGATCCAAGCGGACAGCAAGCACATACTTCTGAAACATCTGGCTTTTGTAATAATGTTGTTGAATTCTCTGGGATACACAGTCATAAAAAAGAAATCAAGGCTAATACCCTCTCAAACAATAATTTTCCTGGGTGCCAACTTGGACACAAACACCCAGATGGCCTACCTCACGCCAGAGAAACAGGGGCAACTAACTCAATACTTCAGAAAACTAGCAAATTTCACCAGGCTGACTGCGAGGAAAATCCTGCAAGCTCTGGGATTCATGGCATCTTGCATCCTACTAATCCCATGTGCAAAGCTGCATATGAGGAAACTTCGATGGTACCTGAAAAACCTATGGTCTCAACACAGCCACAGTTTGGAAGCAATAATACCACTGATTCCATGTCTTCAAAAGGAATTTCTTTGGTGGGCTCAAGCATGCCAAAGAAACACAGGTCTCCCATTCTGCAAGCCTCAAGCAAATCAAGTCATCACAACAGACGCCACGGACTACGCCTGGGGGGTGCACATGACAGATCGGTGCATTCAGGGCAAATGGTCCCAAAAAGAAAAGCACCTACACATCAATCAAAAGGAAATGCTAGCAGTAATAAATGCTATTATAGCTTTCAAAAACCTTCTGCATCCAGGTCAGCTATTGATAAGGACAGACAACACCACAGTTATGTGGTACATAAACAAACAGGGAGGAACCCATTCATAACCCCCCTATGCAGGCTGGCCATGTCTCTTTGGAACATGGCTCTGGAATTACAAATCGAACTTCAAGCACAGTACTTACCAGGCAAGGAAAACATGCTGGCAGACAACCTAAGCAGAAATATGACAGATCCACACGAATGGAAGTTGCATCCTCAAGTTTTTACAGAGATAATTCAAGCATGGGGAAGGCCAGACATAGATCTCTTTGCCTCCCGCAAAAATCACCAATTGGCAAAATTCTGCTCAAGGACCTTTCATCCACAGGCCTGGAGAGTGGACGCACTCTCTTTCAGTTGGACAACAATGACAGTTTATGCCTTTCCACCTCTTCCTCTGCTGCCCAAAGTTCTATTAAAAACCAGAGCAGACAGACCAAAGATGATTCTCATTGCTCCAGACTGGCCAAGACAACACTGGTACCCACTCCTGAGGAGCCTGACGCATTCCCCACCATGGATCCTACCTCTAATGCCTATTCTTCTGACTCAGCACAGCTTCAAAACTCTTCACAGTCAGCTGAAAACATTCAATCTGGCCACATGGAAGATTCCTTAACTTCACAACAGACCCTACTCTCCAAGGAGGTGCAGGATGTCATTTTGGAGGCCAGAAGGCCTTCTACTAGAAAAGCTTACTCCGCAAAATGGAAACGGTTTTGTGCCTGGAATGAGAAAAAGGGTCAGAATCCTGGAATACTGAATTTACCTCAGATATTACAGTATCTAGCTGAGATGCTAAGCAGTGGACTTTCATTCTCCTCCATCAAAATCCATGCCTCAGCCATTTCTGCAGAATGCAACACTGATCCTCCTTTATTCTCTCACCCCCTCTTAAGACAGTTCCTTAGAGGGGCTAAGAATATAAAACCCCCAAGGAAACAACCAGTACCTGCTTGGGACCTCAATTTCATTCTAGAAAAACTGACCTTGCCTCCTTTTGAACCAGCTGCCTCAACAGAACTGCAATATTTGTCCTGGAAAACAGCCTTCCTTCTGGCTATCACCTCAGCTCGCAGGGTATCGGAACTACAAGCCCTCATGGCTGTGCAGCCTTTCATCATTTTCCATCAAGACAGAGTTTCCTTACGAACCAATCCGTCCTTTATGCCAAAGGTGGAATCCAGGGTAGCTTTGAATCAGGCTATCCAGTTGCCTACCTTTTACCCTAATCCTCAAAACAAAGGGGAGAGACTACTACATTCCTTGGACATCCACAGACAGCTGCGTTATTATTTGGGCAGAACAAAGCCTTTCAGAAAATCAGAGCAACTCTTTGTGTCCTATGCTACAGGAGCTCAAGGGAAGCCAATTTCCAAGCAGACAATCTCAAAATGGATAGCCCACTGCATACGCTTTTGTTACTCTTTTCATGGTAAAACTGTACCTGCAGGCATCAGATCTCACTCCACAAGGGCCACAGCTACCTCTGCAGCTTTCCTCAGGGGGGGTTCCTACCAAAGATATTTTGGAAGCAGCCACTTGGAGTTCTGTGCATACCTTCTCCAAGCACCATCACCTACCATTATACTCCAAATCTAGAGCAGGCTTTGCCACTGCAGTCTTGCAGGGCATCCTGGCTCCTCCTAGTTCCACCTAGTGCCTACCACCCCTTTTTTAGCTTTGGGATTCTACCCATCTGTTATGACAGCAGCTGTATGCACGATGAACATAGTACAGTTTTGTACCTACCATAAATGTAGATGTTCGAGTGCTAATACAGCTGCAGTCCAGGTTTCCCTCCCTCCTTCCCCTCTTGGGACAGGCCTAATGGCTAACACCTCCACATACAACCTGATTGGGGTATTCATTTATGGTGTATTTGCTTGCAACTACTGTTTTTTGATTAAATTGCATTGCATTATTACTTAAATTTATGTATTGCCTTCCTTCTGGGGGCACCTGACATCTGGGGCAAGAAAAACTGAAGAAAATGGCGTCAGCTGGTTCTTTTATACCCCTGTCGCACTGACGTCAGGGAAGAAGCGACGACAACCGATGCCGGACCTAGACTTTGGAATTCGGCCGACCGAGGACCCGCCTGACGGCAGGAAAACCCATCTGTTATGACTGCTGCTGTATTAGCACTCGAACATCTACATTTATGGTAGGTACAAAACTGTACTTTCAGTAGGCACTGGCCTACTAAGAATTGGTCCTTTCCTTTGTCCAACAGAGCCACTCAGGGCAAACCCAGGTGCTCCAGAGGCTCCACATATCAATCACAGGGATGTTACATGTCAAAGCAGTGGGTTGCCTCCACCTCCGAATCCGGAGGTAACAATGCACAACTCTACAGTAAGCAGTCTCAGTGACTTTCCTCTACCATCTCCAGGCACTTATCTTTTGGTATCCCCCTTAAGGAGAAAACTAGTATTTCATGCTCAGAATTGGCAATTAATTACCCAGGACGAGTGGGTATTAAACATAGTATCCCAGGGATACATATTTCATTTCCACACTTTGCCAAATTCCAAATGGATGGCCAGATCTGCCACAAAAACAAAACCAGTGGGCAGAGGCCCAGAAACAAGTCATGTCCCTCATGGATATGGGGGCTATTCAGCCAGTACCAGAAAAGGAAAAAGGACAAGGATTTTATTCAAGACTTTTCCTGGTACCTAGAAAAGACAAATCATGGCGTCCAGTACTGGACTTATCAATTCTGAAGATGTTCCTGGACATTCCAAAATTCAAAATGCTGACTTTACAACAGCTACTACCTATGCTAGGCAAGAATGCCTGGTTGGTGGTAACTCTAGACTTAAAAGAGGCATACCTGCATACCCCAATAAGGGAATCTTGCAGAAGATACCTCCGCTTCAAAGCAGGCTTTTAGCATTACCAATTCTCTGCACTACTCTTTGGCTTATCTACTGCACCCAGGGTCTTTACAAAGTTCCTGGCACCAGTAATTGCATTCTGCAGACAAAGAAACATTCAAATGTATCCTTATCTGGATGATTGTCTCATTCAGGCAGAGGACAAGGACACTCTTCTTCAACATCTGGCGTTTGTAAAAAGGTGTCTAGCATGCCTAGGGTACACCATAAATGAAAAGAAATCACAACTGGTGTACCCTCTCAAATAGTTACATTCCTGGGTGCAAGCTTGAATACAACTGCCTAGATGGCTTACCTTACGCCAGACAAACAAATGCAATTGACAACATACTTCAAACAAATGACAACAAAATCCCAGTTATCTGCAAGACAAATTCTGCAGGCTTTGGGGTTCATGGCATCCTGCATTCTACTAATTCCATATGCGAGACTGCATATGAGGAAACTTCAGTGGTACCTAAAAAGCTTATGGAGTCAACATTGTCACAGCCTGGAAACAATGATTCCTCTCATCCCCTGCCTGCAACAGGAGTTTCTTTGGTGGGCAAACAAGGGACTGTCATTTACTCTACCCCCTGCCACCCAAACCCTAACTACAGATGCATCAGACTATGCTTTGGTGGGACCACTTGGCAGGGAGATGCATTCAGGGCAAATGGAGCCCAAACCAAATGCATCTACATATCAACCAGAAAGAAATGCTAGCTGTTCAGAATGCTCTGACAGCCTTCAAGGACTTACTTCATCCAGGACAACTACTGATAAAGACGGACAACACCACAGTTATGTGGTACATAAACAAGCAGGGGGGTACCCATTCCTACCCCTTTGCAGACTAGCCATGACCTTGTGGAACACAGCCTTGACTTACCAAATACATCTTCAAGCACAGTTCCTGCCAGGAAAGCAAAATACTCTGGCAGACGATTTAAGCAGAAATCTTATGGACCCGCTCGCCAACACTGGTACCCGCTTCTAAGGAATATGTCACACCTTCCTCCGTGGTACTTGCCTCAAACACCTCACCTATTGTCTCAGCAGAACTGTCAAATTCTGCACACTCAGCTCCAAACTCTGAATCTTGTAGCATGGCTAATCAACTAATTTTACCAACCACATCTCTCAGTAAACCTGTGATGGATGTCATTTTGGAAGCCAGAAGGCCTAGTACTAGAAAATCTTATGCTGATAAATGGAAGAGATTCTGTGCTTGGAACCAAGCACAAGGAATAGACATAGCAAAGCCCAACTGAGTTGCTTGACAAGGGCCTATCTTTTTCTTCAATAAAAATCCATGCCTCTGCCATCTCGGCTCATTACAACACAGAGCCTCCCCTCTTTTCTCATCCACTGCTAAACCAGTACCTCAGAGGGGCCAAAAATTTAAGGCTTCCCAGGAGAGCACCAACTCCTGCACGGGACCTCAATTTTGTGCTGGAAAAACTCACCCTGTCTCCTTTTGAACCAGCAGCTACTGCGGATATAAAATTTCTTTCTTGGGAGACGGCTTTTCTTTTGGCAGTCACTTCAGCTAGAAGGGTTTCAGAACTACAGGCTCTCATGGCAGTGTGGTGCCTTTCATTATTTTTTACCCGGACAGGGTGGCCCTCGGGACCAATCCTTCTTTTATGCCTAAGGTGGTATCCAGTGTGGCTCTTAACCAGACCATTCACCTGCCAACTTTTTTCCCAAATCCGCAGAACAAGGGGGAGTGGGTTCTGCATTAATTGGAAGTACACAGACAACTAAGATTCTACTTAAACAGAACAAAATCTCTAAGAAAGTCTGAGCAACTACTGGTAGCATTTGCTGCAGGATCAGAGGGGAAGGCTGTATCAAAGCAGACTATTTCTACATGGATAAGCCATTGCGTTCGTTTCTGCTACTTGCACCATGGTAAACCTGTGCCCAAGGGGATCTGATCCCATTCCACCAAGGCTGCCTCTACTTCAACAGCTTTTTTCAGAGGGGTCCCTACCAGAGACATTCTAGAAGCTGCTACTTGGAGCTCAGTTCATACGTTCACAAAACATTATCATTTACCCCTCTTTTCTAAATCCAGGGCAGGCTTTGCCACTGCAGTCCTGCATGGCCTTATAGCTGCTCCTAATGCAGTTTAGTTCCATTCTCCCATCCATAGCTTTGGGATTCTACCCAAATGTAATGACTGCTACACTGAAACACGAAGAACATAGTACAGTTGTGTACACTTACCATAAATGTAGATGTTTGAGTGTATTCACTGTTGCAGTCTGGATTACCCACCCGTCAGTCCTCTTTCTGTACCTTTTTTTTTCCTTCACTATACTCAAAAGCCTTTGTGGTGTATTTGCTTTTAGTTGAAGGTAAATTTTGTGTTTCTGAAGTGCATTTATATATTTACAGTTTATATATACATTTTTGCTCCCCATTTGGGGGGCACCTGACATCTGGGGCAAGAAAAACTGATTAAAATGGCATCAGCTACATGTTTTATACCCCTGACGACCTGACATCATGGAAGAGGAGACAACAACTGACGCAGGACCCAAGACTTTGTTATTCAGGCAGACTGAGGGCAACCTGCCAGCATATTACCCAAATGTAATGACTCAACAGTGAATACACTCGAACATCTAATTTATGGTAAGTGTACACAACTGTACTTTCAGCTGGTATGGTGAGTATGTAGCTGTTAGTCATATTATGTTGGGGAGCTAGGACAAAATCTAAGAAAATATTCTAAGAGACGTCCAGGAAGCAAACAAGGTTATCACCTAAAAGAGGAGCACATATGGGTACATGTTGCAGTACTATACAAATTCTTGGGAAGATGCTACAGAAAATGTAACCAAGCACATTTGGAAGGTGAAAGTGTCCCCAGGGAAGCAGGGTTAAGAGAGATGCAAAAGAACATCTGCACATTCTGTTAAGAAGTGGTGGAGGAATTGTTATCAGATTACTTTATTGGAAGGAGAGAGTCAGAAGTTTGAAATGCTGCAGATCAGGCATAACTGTAAATACAACAATGAGGAACTTGGTTAATAAAGGAGCAACAATGTTGAATTTCACCTTCAGACAGCAGAGCAAGCAGACAGATGGAAATACAACCCGAGAAGTACAGAGCAGGAGCTGTAGCATCTACAGGGAAGATGGGGCAAAGGGACAGATGACCTGCTCACCAGAGTGTTAAAAGAGCTGCCAGCCATGTTGTGACCCACTAATAATTTTGTATAGTATGTTGGCAACTGAAGCAGTGTCACTAAACTGAAAGTTTGATAGGTTTCCATTGCACAGAGGCACATGTACAATAGGAGCCAGAAGTTAACAGTCCTTGTAAGTCTTGCTTTCATTTTAGTGAATGCCAAGGGAGGACATTCTGTGCACTGGTCTGGTAACAGTATGTCTGTCTGTCTGGCAGTGGTTGATAGTGTGGCTTTGCACAGCATATCTCTTTCTAGTCTAGCATGGTCAGTGTCAGTGAAAGAGTAACCGTCAGATGACATTATATTATGTGAATCATGTAAATGTTTTGTGTCAGACATTCAGCAAGGTGTTTTCCTACTGTGTCTCATAGGAGGAGGTGAGAAGGGACAAAAGTTATAGAGTTTGGATTAAAAATGGTGGGAATAGTAGAAAGCTGTCATCAGAGAATGGAGCTTCATGGTTCAGTGCTGGAACAGGTGTTTAGTGCTTTTGTGCTGAATGCTGCATAACATTCAGAAATTAAATAATTTTATGTCTTAACACAAAGAGTAACCACAGGTGGTGCGGCCAGTCGCAGAAGAGAAATACAACTTGCATTACGTACAAGCAGTTTGCAGCAAATACTTAAATGGTTAAAAAAAAAAAAAAAAAGCATAGTTATGCAGTTGGAAGAGTGCTATACACAAAATGTACAGTCTTTGTATAAAGGGAGAGTGGGAATGGCTAAATAGGTTGCTTAGGTGAATACCATGGAGTATATATTTCTGAGATGCTGCCATTTTTCCATTGTGCAGAGCACCGATAAAGGCTACTTCTAGAATACTCCACACAGTTCGTGAGATCAAACACATAAAAAGAAATTGGGGTGGTAGAAAGCATGCAGCACAGGTAGCAAAATGTTAAATTGAATGGAGTGATTAGAGTATGCAGAGAAAAAAATAGTTGAAGTATGTATATGCTAGAACAGAGAGGCAGAAGGCAAATGTAATTTGAGTGCACCTTATTTGGAGTTAAAGTGACAGAGAAAAGCAGTAAACTACTGCATCCCAGAGGAGATGGCAGGGACTCGAAATGCATTTGCATTACCCAGATCACAGTGTCATGTTTCAGGCAGATCCGAAGATCTTTGAGAGAATATGCCCAAGGTAAGTCAGAGGGAGGATGGGGAGGCTAGCTTTATCAGTGAGGCGAATTGCATACACCATGGGCCGCCGCCTTTTGGCACATTTGTAAACACTGCCCAAGCAGTAGATGACTGCCATTCGTGGGAGTACATGATTGGGCAGTATGGTATGTAGAATAACAAGAAACAGAGGTTATTGACAGACCACTTGGTAAGGAAAGTCCCTGGCAAAGTTTGTATGTAAGTACACTGTTAAACTATTGGCGATAGGTTTATGTAGTAACAAAGACATTTGTATGTCAGATTTCCACTAAAGACGATACTTAAGGAGTCTGTTAACATCATGAACTCAATATTTCATTATTGGCATCAGTCTGCGTTAGCACATGCAGCTCTTCTAATGCTCTTGATTGGTTACCTTTTTTTTACTTGTCATGTGATGCCTATGATTTGCATGCTGTGGTACTAATAAGTACTGGCTAGTCTACTAACTCAGGAACATTGGATCATGATTCTTCTCCATAAATTTGTTTTAAAGTGTTTTGCTCATCAGTGCATCATGCATGAGTTAAGGGTTGAGATGCATTTCATATTTATTTGAGTTGTTTTACACTAGTACAGTTGTTATCAAACCATTACTCATATGTTTAGTATACTGATATCACCATATGTGTACATTTAATAAAGATGTTTGGGAAAAAACTGAGCAAGTTGGTATATAGCACAGCCACTGAACATGTGAATGAAATCCAAAAACTTTTAGCAGGAAGGTGAACAATTCTGCCCCGAATGTAATCTCACAACTACAGGGTAAAGCAGGTGCCCTGTATGGGTGAAAAACATGTACCTGTGATCTCAGAGTAAAGCAATACATGCAAAACCATTCAGGGTGTACTTAATTTGGGGAGTTGGGATCATGGAAAATGTAGTCCAGGAAATAGTATTTATTGAATGGTAGATCTCAACTTTAAATGCATTTCAAATCTGTTGTCATGAAATAGAAGGCCTATTATTTGAAGAAACTCCAGTTTCTAAGCCATTCACCTGTTCCATGACTCATTAGGCGTTTGTCGGGGAGCTGATGTCATTTAAAATATTGTCTGCGTTTGAAGCTGCAGTGGCTCTTCCATAAAAAATAAAAATAAGAACATTGTGCAAATGGGCACATCATTGAGAAGTTCTTCAACAAGTGCTGGCGCTTCATCAGGAGAGCAGCAGTAGAACCTGCTAGAAGGTCAGCAGGGTACAAATCTTGGTCTAGGCAAGCTCCTATGCACATGTATGCTGCAGTGAGACTACTTTAGATGACTCCAAAAAAAGGACATTTATCTGATCAGACCTCTGCAGTGGAATGTATTTGCTTATCTTTTCTGTCAGAGGTAGTGGCAAAGTGAAGAGCCTTTGTCCACATTAGGAAGTGTTGACGGTAAAGGATGTAGTGTGAGGATTTTGGATGCTGTCACATTTGATTTAAGTTTCAGTGAATATTCCACTGCAACCCTAAACCCAGACTAATTACTGCAGTGGCCCCAACAGAACTGCCCGTAACATGGATGCTTATCACTACAATTTATCTGTGTGTTTTTTTTTCCTTTAATGGAGAAACTGGGCTGTCGCTGCCAACAAAGAGGCATCCCCCATATATTGGCAACAACTCTGGTAAGTGTTTAGCACAGAAACCTGTCTTCAGCCACTGACTTGAGCTCTTATTTAAGAGTATTGGTAGCAGATCAGTCCTGGAAAAGAATGTCACTGAGTTCATTGGTCTGTGGAACTTGAAGGGAGCTGGGTCAGTGCTGTGGCTTCTGAGCAGGTCCTTATGTCTGCAGCTGACTCCAGCTGTTAAGAGTTGGGGTGTTGCTGAGGAGTTGGAGCTTACAGACAGTTACCATACTGTTGTACTTGTTGGCTTCACTGTGTGGCACAGAACTAAAACTTTTCAGTCCTAACATGCTGACTTGACTGTAAGTGCATGTCCTTTGTCAGTAGTGTGGTTCCCCTATGTGGCTGCTGCATTTTTCTGTGAAATGTCTGTGATCCTTGCAACCACTGCAGTGTTTGCATCACTTACTTTGAATTGCTATTGCATGGAAATATTGTACGCCTCCTTTTACTTTCTCAGTCTCTTTCCTCGCCCACCCCACTTGAGCAATGTATTTGGTAAAGCATATCCCACCCATCCCCCTTTATAGACTATTTTCAGTTTTTATGTCATGTTTTGTCATATAACTTACCAAACAGCACATGCATCTCAGGCACATATCTGAGCCCTGGCATTCATAGTTTGCTGATGAAGTTAACTGTCATCTACTGTTTTTTATGGAAAGTCTTTTGTCCTCATCAGTCACTGGAAGTTTTTTTGTTTCTCCTGTAAAGTAGATCATTCTTATGAATTCTGCAACTAGTTGTAAGATGTAGAATTTTTATATTCCCCCCACAGTTATAATTTCTCACTGTGTAAAAATGCTAGGTAATGTTGTGTGTGTGTGTGTGTGTGTGTGTGTGTGTGTGTGTGTGTGTGTGTGTGAGATCTTTATTTTTTTTGTCTTTATGTCCTACTGTGCACAAGTTCTTTTTACTCCCCCCACCATGTAATTTTTGTTCCTGTGCCTGCCAACCATAACCCCTCCTCCACTCTTTATTCATTAGCCATCACCTCTTTGTACTCCCCCATCACCCTTTATGTGTGTGTTGGAGGAGGGGGGTCCCCAGTCTCCAGTAGAAGTGTGCCTTAGCAGCACCTTATTCTTCAGCAGTCCATGGGTTATGGGTGAGAGGGAAGGAATCTGTTATTCAGGCAGACATTTTCCCTAGCCTTGTGAGCTCATTGCAGAGGCAAGAGTGACTTGATGCTCCCTCAGTGCCACCCCACCCTGTGCTACTTAAGTGCCCTTTTATGTGTGCCTGATGTGGCTGCAGTGCCCTTTTTGGTATGTGCAGGTATATTGAACTAACTACAATATACTGTGCCTCCTGCCTCTACTAGAAGCCAGCCATGGAGTAAGTCAGGCTGTCTCCCCCACTCCCAGGATTTGTGAACTGGCATTGGCTGTCCATATCTGTTCTTCCTTCCTGACTCCTGCATAGTCCAGGTCATTATGACCTACACAACTGAAGACTGATTAGTCACAGATTCATCCCCCTTGCCATGGAGCAGATAATTGTGTTTACTGTATATGCACATCTCATTTAATATTGTGCTTGCTAAGATGTGGAAGTGTCCCTTAAATGTTAGGGATTTAAACAAGTTCAGGTATAAGTGCAAGGTATTCTGAATGATACATTTCAGACAGAGGGTGCTTTTTTTCAGGAATCCTTTATTTATCTGGGGGCTTTATCCTAGGAAACAAAGATGGTTTAGGGGCACGTGCATCCTTTTCAAAATCAGTTCAGGCTGAATGCTAACTACATTACTCAAGAAGCTGAGATTATCTTTTTTAGAAAACTGATTTGGAAGGCATCTAGTTGCTGTGTTAAATCTTCAGTGTCCATGGTCGAAATTATAGTTTATCTGATATTGCCTTTAACAAATTAAAAACAATAAGGAAATTGAACTTGTTTGACAGTTTTTCTTTCATGCCAGTATTCTCCTGGCAGAGAACTGAAATTCTCTTCACAGCTTAGTCATAGGCAGGACTAGAAAACCTGTAGTAGTCCACTGCTTGGTAGTTTTAGTAGTCCCAAGCCAGAAAAAATGTCCAAAACAAAGTCAGGTAAAAACGACAATGCCGGACGTCTTCAGCAAAATACAGCACCAATTTTAATAAAAACTAAAACGTACAAACTACTTGAAATTTGACTTGTAGCGCTTTTGTTCCAACTTTATACTACAAGGAACTTAATTAGATAAAGCAATAATGCACAATAGGATATTTAACTCACTATATTCCAGTCAAATCACAAATTTGATAATGACAAAAAACACACCTTCTCCAAAAACACCAATCACATGGTGTAAAGTGACACCCCCCCCAAAGAGGTTTACAAACACAAGTATAGAAATACACTCGTAAGGTTGAATTAAAATACCCATGCTTACATGAGCAAACAAAGGACTCAACCTCAAGTACGTAACTTATCTATGCAAAGCCTTAAGTTTCAGAAGGCATTTAAAAGATTCTGCCCCGTTTAATCCTGGCCAAAAACGAGCATGAAGTCTAACTTACCATATAAGCTCTGCTTTTTCCAAAAAGAGAGGCCACGCCCCTCCTCACTGTGATACACTTAATGTGTCCAAAACTATTAAATTAAAGGCATGCCTATGATTTTGTAAAATATGCCTAGCAAGGGTGTTCATGTCTTTCTTTAACCTAATATCACTAAATTGTTCCGCCATTCTGCACTTTAATTTACGTTTGATTTTATAAATGCCAAAAAAGTCAAAGGAGAACGTTACCACCAAGTAACACCAAATGTACCACGGCAAAAAGATCTTAGGAATCCAGGAAAAAAGCTTTTAATGTCCAATACTAATAACTTCCAATGCCAACACGTAAAACACAGTACCAAAGTGTAATCGATCAGTCAAATCTACAAAGGAATTTTAATGATGTCACCAAATTTTTTACTGTGGTATCAATAAATTTACCTAATGGTTCAGTGATTACCTTCGCCCCCGCAACTATCAGTCTGAATTGTAAAGGATGTAGATCTTTGTGGACTTTTGGTATACCAAACATCACTGGTGTTAAAGGTTTCTGAACTAAAAGGTAGTTAAATAACTCTTCATTAATTGCCCCCTGTCAAAGATGGTCCTCTAAGTATTTTATTTTCACGTAAGCTATGTTACGTTCATTAGTTGAAATTTCATCATATTGTTCTGTGTCATGTAACAATGCATACAGTTTAGCTTCATAATCATGTTGGTACATCAGCACAATTCCTCCCCCTTTATCTGTTTTCATTACTCTTATGCCCTCATTTTTCAAGTAATTAATAAGTTCAAATGATTCATTTGAAAGATTTTTGGGATGTGTTATACCTGTGTGCCTATCCAATTTTCTGATGTCAGTTTCCACTAACTCTTCAAAGATCTTTAAAGTTGGATGTAGGGGTGGGTTAAACGTGCTAGACCTATGAAGTGGGTTATGAACTCTTTGATTGTCTTTAAAAAACATACTTAATTCAACTGACGGGTGAACAATTTTAGATCTAAAATTGTTTTGGAAATGTTAATGGAATATGAAGGTACAAAATGAAGTCCCTTGGTAAAAAGATTGAAATATGCTGGATTTACCATAACCTCAGTATAATTAAAAATAGAAAAATTGTCCTGCTTGCATATTTTACAGGGACTCAAATTAGAGTTAAGAGCATTATCAGCTGTGATTACAATCTTGTTCTGTAAATCATCTGTCATCTCCTGAACCTGCCCCACCTCTGGGTGTGTGGTGTTGTTTGCTTGTTCCCTTGTCTCCCCTGACCATAATAAAAAACCTGGTTGCTATTAACATTTGCTCTTTGAGCCAATCTTTCACTCCTTCTTGGGGCTTGTGGTGAATAATTAGTTGCATTTTCATTTCCATCATTATTAAAAACATCATTGTTATTAGGTCTATTGTTTGACCATTTGTTTCTAGTACTGAAAGTGTATGCTACCCCATTATTGTAATCAGCCAGATCTCTTTCTAATTGTCTTATTTTCCTGTTTACTACCCTGGTGCAATGATCATCTACTTCTTTAAATGTACGCTCATAATCCTTTTTAACACTACTAAAATTACTGTCATTAACAATAGTATTATTCAGTGTATTAACTTCTGTTAACAGCGTTGCTGCTTTGGTCTCGTAGTCCTTAACCATGAGATTTAACATCTCCAGTCCCATTCTGTTAAATAGTTCGGTAATGTCGTCAAATAATATTGATCCAGGTACAGCGTTGTTCGGAAATTTGCTGAACCTTAGACCTTTAGGGATCCGTTGGACCCTAATACACTCAGTCAGATAGTCTATTTCCATTTGAGCAGCCTTGTACGCACATAACTTGTTATTTAAATCAAACATTGTTTGTTCAGCGTAATTGGTATTATTTTGAGTCATATGCACAGTACCTTGGTTGAAAGAAAAGGATTTGGTGGTCCAGTTGTTAAAATTAAAGTCCTTTAACGAGTTCTGGTTCCCTCCAAACTTCGGGGTTTGTTGCCTGTTTGGTTTTTCATATACCTTCATTCCAGTTAGTCGCGTTACGTCGCGTTACGTCTAAGACTTCCAGTGGGGCGCTCGCTTTTCTCCTCGCACCTATTCCTGTGTCATTAGTCATTTGTTCCTGGTTTGCTGGAATACTACTCGTACCTTCACCGTCAGCTTGCGTTAAAAGCCCTGTTAACTGTGATAAGAGGCACATCACTTGCTTAAACTCGCCTCTGGTAACTGGGGCATCATCCGATTGTTGTTCGTTGTTTCTCAAAATAGTTGGAGTCTCACCAAAGTCTGTATTCCCCGTACTTTCAGCCATGAAGCAAACGAAATATAAATGCCAAAAAAGTCAAAGGAGAACGT
Organism: Protopterus annectens; assembly: GCF_019279795.1. Classification (NCBI taxonomy): domain Eukaryota; kingdom Metazoa; phylum Chordata; order Ceratodontiformes; family Protopteridae; genus Protopterus; species Protopterus annectens. Next base: position 1,814,983,625 of record NC_056725.1, on the reverse strand, counting down.
TACCACCAAGTAACACCAAATGTACCACGGCAAAAAGATCTTAGGAATCCAGGAAAAAAGCTTTTAATGTCCAATACTAATAACTTCCAATGCCAACACGTAAAACACAGTACCAAAGTGTAATCGATCAGTCAAATCTACAAAGGAATTTTAATGATGTCACCAAATTTTTTACTGTGGTATCAATAAATTTACCTAATGGTTCAGTGATTCCCTTCGCCCCCGCAACTATCGGTCTGAATTGTAAAGGATGTACCAACCCAAGCTGCGGAAGCCCTTACAAATGCCTTCTATGAACACCTCCAGGACTGCATGGATCAGGCAATCCCAAATAAAATCAAGACTCTTTCCACAAAGGGCAAACGTCCAGTCTGGTGGACCCCAGCCATTAACAAACTTTACAATAAGAGGAGAAAGCTATTACATGATAGAACAAAATCCATAAAAGGGAAGTCACCCCTGATCATTATTAGTAAAAAAATACGAGCACTCATAAAATCAACTAAGGCCAACTTTGAGAGAAAAATTGCCATGGATTCAAAGGACAATCATAAGGCCTTTTTCAGCTATGTTAGGAACCTGGGTGGAAACTCCCAGATATGCTCAGAATTAGTCCAAAATGATACAAAATCACTGAACCCACAGACATTGCCAACATACTGGCAGACAGGTTCAGTGCAAACTTCACCCCTCTCCCCTAAAGGAGAGATAACTATCCCAGTGGAGTGTAGCCTCCCAGACATCTCAAATGCGCAGGTGAAAGCTGCTCTCTCTAAAGCTAAAACACAGCATCAATGGGACCGGATGGTGTCCCGGCTGTGTGCTACACGAGCTAAATGAGGAATTAAACCCGCACATAAGGCAGCTGTTTAATCTCAGCCTTACCACAGGATACGTGCCCAAGGAGTGGCGACGGCAGCTGTGGTCCCACTCCACAAAGGCGGTGCCTCACGGACCCTGGTAATTACCGCCCCATAAGCTTAACACGCCTAGTCTGCAAAGCTATGGAGAGGATCATAATGGAGCTCATAAACAAAGATATAGGGGACTTGCAGACATTGGACCTGACCCAGTTTGGCTTCGTCAAGGGCAGATCATGCCTTTTGAACTTGGTCGACTTCTTCGAAACAGTCACCAAGGCCATTGATGAGGGAAAGGCAGTCCATACAGCCTACCTTGACCTTGCAAAGGCTTTCGACACAATACCCCACTCGGGTATTGTAGAAAAACTTACCAGCTTAAATGTAAACCCATATGTCACAAGATGGGTTGCAAACTGGCTTAAGGACAGAACCCACAGGGTTAGAGTTGCTGGCGCTATGTCAGACTCCAAGCCGGTCACAAGTGGTGTCCCACAGGGCTCGGTCCTTGGCCCCCTATTGTTCGGCATCTACTTATCAGAAGTACAGGCCAACATGGGAGGACTTTGGCTGACAAAGTTTGCTGATGACTGCAAACTGGGCGCCATAGTGGAAAGTGCATTGGACACGGATATCCTTCAGAAGGACTCACGGAAACAAGATAGCTGGTGCCAGAGCCATGGCCTGAAGTTAAACGCCAAAAAATGTATAGTCATACCCTTTGGGAAAAACAAGGTAACCCCAAGCTACCATATAGGTGGCAATCCACTAAGCACAGAAGAGGTTATCAGGGACCTGGGGACCCAGGTTGACAGTGGCCTTTCTTTTGACACTCATGTTGCTAAAGTGGTTAGAAAGACCTTCTACATTGCCCACCTGATCATGAAGGGATTCACATCCAGATCTAGTGAGGTCATTGTTCCCCTGTACTCTTCACTTATCAGACCAATGATCGAGTACAATGCCCCATTCGGGATGTATCTCACCCGACATCTGCAGCAATTGGAGAGACCCCAAAAGTTCCTCACCAAAAGGATAAAGGGACTCCAAAATCTGTCATATGCTGCCAGATTGAAGAAACTCCAGCTCTATTCAGTTGCATACCGTCTGCTCAGAGGTGACATGTGCCTGACATACAAGGCCATGTCCAACCCGGAATTAATGGACATGCTCCACCTCAAAAAATCCAAATCCACCAAAACCACTAGAGCAAGCAACTTAAACCTTAGCACAGATATAAATAGGACGTGCTGGAGGGATAGATTTATCACTCAGAGACTCCCTATGCTGTGGAATAAAATCCCGGTCCATGTGAGGCAGAGCACCTCGCTGGCTCTGTTCAAGAGAAATCTTGACCTGTGGATGGGAGATCGTAGGTTTATCCCGGGAATCATCTCTGTGTCACTGCTGGACAGAGGCACAACAAACTAATGGGCACAGTATTTTTTCATATAAGGGGTGGCGTAAGCCACAAAAATTTGGGCTAGGCTTGTAGATGCCTTGGGGCAGATAGCCTAGTATAAACCTATGAACCTATGTAGACCTTTGTGGACTTTTGGTATACCAAACATCACTGGTGTTAAAGGTTTCTGAACTAAAAGGTAGTTAAATAACTCTTCATTAATTGCCCCCTGCCAATGATGGTCCTCTAATAAGTATTTTATTTTCGCGTAAGTAAAAACAAGGGCAAACTTGATGTATTACAGTTAGGTTTACCATAGATTCTGATGTGGTAATTGTTAACTGTAACTTCACTCATTTCAGTAACATGTCTACAAAAAGCACAAGTCCTGCATTTAACCATGCGTCCTTGTTTTTTTTGGTTCACTTATTCTTTCAAAAACATTCTTAAGGTTTAACCCCCTTTTGTAAACAAATGAGGGGTTGCTACCTAAGACTTTGCTAATCTCATTTTCCCTTCTTATAATCTCCCAATTCTTGGACATTCTATTTTTAATGCGGTTGCTGTCTGTACCAAAGACAGTTGTAAAAGCATAAGAGAATTTATGTTCATTGTTGTTCCCATATAGTAAACCATATCCATCCCACATGATGTATTGTTAGTGTTTGACAAATCACTTATTTCCAAGTTGTCACCTCCTTGTAGTATTGTTTTCTCCCAATATAGGATTAAAATGGCCAGGAGAACGTTTCTGTATCACCTCTTTATATAGATCATTAATCATACTATGTGGGCATCCTCTCACAAGGAACATTTGTGATAGCAACTCACATTCTTCCAAGAATGTATTCCACACAGTGCACATATGAGCAGCCCTCAGAAACTGTCCCTTCACAACCGCTCTTTTTTGTGTATAGGGGTGTTTACTGGTAAAGTGTAGGAATGAGTTTGAATATGTAGCTTTTTGAGAAGTAACTCTATTATTTGGACTCTCCTTCCTAATAAGCACGTCTAAGTAAGAAATTTCATTGTTACTAATAGAATGAGTAAATTTCAAGGTGTGTCACTTTTACACCATGTGATTGGTGCTTTTGGAGAGGGTGTGTTTTCTGTCATTATCAACTTTGTGATTTGATTGGATAATAGTGAGTTAAATATCCTATTGTGCGTTATTGCTTTATCTGATGAAGTTCCTTGTTGTATAACTTCGGAATGAAAGTGCGTATCGTGTTTTATAAGTCAAATTTCAAGTAGTTTGTACGTTTTAGTTTTTATTAAAATTGGTGCTGTATTTTACTGAAGACGTCCAGCATTGTCGTTTTTACCTTAGTTTTAGTAATCCATCAGTTAAGGGTTCATCTTTATATATTAGATAATATGCATATCCCTTTATTTTAATCAGATACTGCATACATACATTGGAACAACAGAGTTGTACAGCATCTTTTGGGTACTGACCTGTCGCACCTTAAGATGGTTGGCAGTGGTATAATTCTGTTTCTTGTTGTAGTCCCTGGCTCTTATGATTCCATTCCTCATTTAGCTTATTCTTCATTTCTGAGGTGCATCTACATTCTGATTATCTCCATCCTTCTGAAAGAGCACCATATGACTTTGATTAGATTAGCAAATGTATTTTGGTTTCTGGGACCAGTTTCCAGCAATCCAGTGCTTTTTATAGGAGTTTGTACTTAAATTGCCAGTGTATATCTCTGCTTTAGTCTGAGTCCAGGTACGTACGGTGACTGACAGTACTTAGCCAGGATATGTCAACCAAAAAGAAAATGCCTGAAGTTCTTGTGGATGAGAGGAAGTTTAAATTAAAAAAAATGTGATGTGGTTCATGTCGAAAGAAAATATAGCTACTCAGTGGAAATTCATCTGTGGTTAAAACCTGTTGGCATGTAAATTTTGAAAAAAAATGAGTGCATGCACATATTTGAGGTCTGAAACTTCATAGAATGCCCTGCTGCTAATTCTAAGATATAAGCAAAGTGACATGATATTTACCATAATTTGTGTCATCCCACCTCTTTGGGATATGCAGACCACCTTCTGAAGTTCTTGCCAGATTAAATTATGTCAGAACAAAATAGTTAACATCAGAGTCAGTTACTCTGTCTTTAAATGTCATATCATGGTGTTAAATGTTGAACAAGCATGTGCAAATCCATTACATTAGGCATATATTAACCTTCATTGAAAGGCCACCTGTGGCTACGAGAAGTAATGGATTTGCACATATTGTGGGGGGGGGGGGGTTGCTTATGAATGTTAATTACCTAATGAGTATTCATAAAGCAAGACTCCCAGTTAACAGAAATGTAAATTACAGTGGATGTATATACTGAAAACGTGTGTGTGGCATAGTAGCAACAGTATCAGTATCTCTGAACATAAAATCAAATATATTATATATATATATATATATATATATATATATGTGTGTGTATATATATATATATATATATGTGTTTGTGTGTGTGTGTGTGTGTGTGTATATATATATATATATATATATATCTATGTTGTATATATATCTGTGTGTATTTATGTAAATATATATATATATATATATGTGTGTGTGTGTGTGTGTGTATGTATATATATATATATATATATATATATATATATATATATATATATATACGTGTGTTTGTGTAATATATAGGGTCAAGTAGCGTTCAAAAGACATACGTGAATGGGCGTGACTTCGTTGAAGGTTGGGTGTCGAGCTGGCATCTCGGCACCATAAAAATCTACTGCTAATCATTAGCGGATCAGAGTTCCATTGTGGCGACCCCCAACCGGGAAAAGCCGAAAGAGAAAATCATACCATTGGACAGTTATCCTGTGACCTTTTTTACTGGTGGTTATTATTAAGTAGTCGGAATTTAAGGGTGTTTTCTCCATAATCTTAAGTAGAACATCTTTGGGGTTATTGGTAGTGTTGCTGCCAAGTTTATTCACAGGTTCTCAGCAGAAGTGATGTTGTGGAGCACCAACAGTAAGAAAAGACTTCAGAATATACTTTTCTACTGTCCTTTGGTGTGTGTGTGCGTTTGGTAGAACACCCCTGAATTTGCCTCATATTTTTGCCTTGTCCATCATTTTTTTTATTTTATGGTAATAGGGCCAAGTATAAACTATTCAGATTGCAGTATCTGGGCAGAGTTTGCTACTGTGTGCATCCAGTGTGTGTGTGTGTGTGTGTGTGTGGGGGGGGGGGGGTAGTGTTTTACACTTACCAGCATCACTAGCATAGATGTTTAAAGGTTCATCCATGCATTAAAATCAGAAAATCAACAGATTGAGATAGCCCTCCCTTGGATGTTTGTGAAAACATAGGCTGTGATAGTGATACTCTTTGAAATATTTAATATTTTGCAGACCAGAGCCCTTGCCACTTTCCATACAGGTTGTATTAATAGTGCTGTTCAAAAACTGTGCTACCATTACTCATCTCTCGTCTCAGTTGTTGCAGGCATTTTTAATGTCATAGTTAAAGTTAATCTTAAATTATTTATTAATTGACATTTGTTTACTGGGAAAATCCGACTGGGTAGGTGCCCATTTTGAATAGAGGTCTGAGGAGAAAAGCTGCAAAGTATTACAAAAACATTTTTCGGTTCAATAATTTGATAGTCTTCAAAAATAATGCAAAAATATCTGCAGTTTAAATAATTATATCAAATTAGATTTAATGTGAATACTTTGGTTAAGATTAGATTAGATTACATACATTGACAGTGATTTAATATTTAGAGAAACTTCAGCCAGTTTAGACAAAATAAAGGTAAGTTAGTATAATACAAACAAGAATTGCAATGTGAAGTAGGAAAAAAATAGGGTTATGGCATATTTAGATAGTGAGTCGGGAGAGACACTGATTAAAGTGAGGAAGCTTGTGAAGAAGTGGGAGTAAGGAGGTATAGGGTATGAATAGGTACTTGTCCACATACAGGGAAATAGTTTATCCTGGGGCTGAGCACGAATAGAGCTGGCTTCTGGCTAGCAAGTCTTTAATAATGGTTTTAAAGGAGTGGAGGGGAGGGTATTGACCTGATGGATAGAGGTAAGGAGTTCAGTGTTTTAGCAGCATGGTTTGAGTACAGACCACTGGTTTAGTCTGAGCCCAGGTATGTATGGCCTAAGTATGTTGATCGATGTTCATCGTGTTACCCTGCTGCAGTCATCACTCTTGGGTTATCCTGCTGTCAGGCGGTCCCGCAGTCGGCCTGAATTCCAAAGTCTTGGTCCAGCGTCAGTTGCTGTCGCTTCTTCCCTGACGTCAGTGCGCCAGGGGTATATAAGAGGCATCCACCGCCATTTTGTTCAGTCTTTCTTGCCGCGCGGTGCCAGAAGCAGTTCGCAAGTGCCGGTCGGCCGACACCTGAGATTTTCGAATTGAATTTCAGTCCAAAGTCTTCAGTAAAGCTAAGTACCCCGTTGGGGAACCTTTTCTTGCCTCAGTCCGATGTCAGAAAAAGTTAACAATTGCATTTGTTGTGGGAAGCAAATACCTCATAAGGACTTCCATTCTTTTTGTATTCCTTGCCTAGGCCCAGACCACGACGTCACAGGTTGTCGGTTTTGTGCTAGGTTTAATAAACAAACTATCAAACGCCGTTTTGACTTCGCACAACATTACTTTGGTAGGAAATATCATGCCGTCAGAGCAGTCGACAACCGGCATGCATAAAAAATGCAAGGATAAGGACAGGCAGCCTAGGAACAAGCCAGACTCTGAGGTCTCGACTGGGCCTGTCGCCGGTTCTCCGGTTTTCAGTGAGGCGCCTGCGCAGCCCCTGATGACTGCAGAATTGGAACCCCAGACAGCTGTGGATTCTCAAGCGGAGTGTACTAGGCCGACGCAGCCATCTTCATTAGGCCCTTCCGACACCGGAGCAGAAGGAGATCCCAGTGCAGTGGAAACACCTTCGGTTGCAGAACGTGTCTTCAGACCGACTACATTCACCATTAAATCTTATGCTAAGCTTAATACTCCAGTAAAACCAAAAAAGACTGTACATCAGTCTACAGTTCAAGGCCTCATGCCTAAGAAACAGATGCTTAAGATGGCTGTAGATTTTATTACCCTAATCAGGGGTTCCCACCCCCCCACCCCCAGATAAAAGACCAAGACAAGAGGAGGGTTATGCTTCCTCTGACCAGGTTTCAATTTCCTCAGATTCTTCTGAGGAACAGGATTACACTTTTCCCCCTTATGAGGACTCTGATGCTGAAGACTCTATCCCCTCAGCATCTCCCCCTGAAGACTACTCCTTTGGGGAAACTTTACATACCATGAGGGAACATTTCCACTGGGAAGGCCAGGACTACTCTGATTCTAAGAAAAGGCTCTGAGAGTTCCTTTTACTACCCCAGCACAGACCACTTGCTATCCCTCCAGTTTTAGATATTGTGGATGATGTTTACTTGGAGTCTAGTCTAAATCCAAACTCTCTACCTCCTGCTACAGCCAAACCAGACAGATACTACAGAGTGCCTGGCTCACACAAATTCCTTTACAAAAGCCCTGTGGCTGACCCAGAAACAATTTCCCAGGGTCCTAAGGGGGCTAAAGCTTCTATGGCTAAAAATCCTGTGCCCTCTGAAAGGGATTCCAGAGCCCTAGATAGATGGGGAAAGAAAATATACACCTCAGCAACTCTGGCTATGAGAGCATTAAATTGTCAGTTTCACATGCTGAAATGTCAGCATTTCCTAATGTCTCAATTAAAGCAAAAAATGAGCACACATAAAGAACAGTCTGAATTCAAGGAAATGCAGGATCTGTTGCATGCAGCTGAACAGGTGGGCAAACTTACTTTACAATGTAGATTTGATTCATTGGAAGCTTCCTGTAGAGCAGCTGTTACTGGGTCTGTCATACGTAGGCATGCTTGGTTAAAAGAACAAACCCTGCCTGATCATGTTAAAGCAAAATTATTGGATGCACCTTTACAGCAGGATGTATTATTTGGTGTCAAAGCAGAAGAGGTCTTAAAGAAAATGGAGGATAAGGCAAAGTCTATGCAGACGGTCAAGGATTTTTTACAGGTACTACCCCCTCGTTTCAGCAGAAATTGGCCAACAAAAAACTGGTCCTTTCCAGCTTCTGACAGATCACAGAGGGGCAAATACAGACGCCCAAGGGGCAGAGGTCAGTCACAAGGCCCTTACAAACCTCGCCAGTGGGGTACTGCTACCCAGAAAGGAGGAGAAGACAGGCCCCAAGCTAGCAGAAGACAAACACAATGACTCAATCCTCAAACTACCAAGCAAATCTCTCCTGGCAGCCCCCTTGGGAGGAAAATTAGCATTTTTTGCAGACAACTGGCACATCATCACAAGGGACAAATGGGTCCTAAACATTGTCTCACAAGGATACAAATTCCACTTTCATACCTTGCCAAGGAAAAAAGGAATGCCAAACCTGCTACCAAATCAATGGGCAGAGGCACAAAAACAAATTACAGCTCTCATGGACATGAGAGCCATTCAACAGGTACCTACACAAGAGCAAGGACAAGGATTTTTACTCAAGACTCTTTCTAGTCCCAAGAAAAGACAAAGCATGGAGACCCATTCTGGATCTTTCAATTCAGAACACCTATCTGCAAGTACCAAAATTCAAGATGCTAACACTACAGCAGCTTCTTCCCATGCTGGGCAAGAATGCTTGGCTACTAACGTTGGACCTCAAGGAGACATACCTGCATGTCCCTATCAGACAAAATTGCAGAAGATACCTCCACTTCATTGCAGGTTCAACACACTATCAATTCTCTGCACTGCCCTTTGGCTTATCTATTGCGCTCAGGGTCTTCACAAAATGCTTGGCACCAGTAATTGCGTACTGCAGACAAAGAGGAATTCAAATATACTCATACCTGGACGACTGTCTTATTCAAGCAGAAAGCAAGGACATTCTTTTAAAGCATCTGGCATTTGTCAAACACCTTCTAAGTTGCCTAGGGTACACAGTAAACGAAAAGAAATTAAAACGAGTGCCCTCACAAAACATAATATTCCTGGGTGCCAGCTTGAATACAACGGCCCAGATGGCTTATCTCACGCCAGACAAGCAACAACAGCTGACTCAATATTTCAAAATAATGGCAAAAAAACCCCAACTCCCTGCAAGAAAAATTCTGCAGGCCTTGGGATTCATGGCATCTTACATACTACTAATACCATTTGCAAAACTGCATATGAGGAAATTACAATGGTACCTGAAAAGCATATGGACTCAGCACAGCCACAGCTTGGAAACAATGATACCACTCATTCCCTGCCTTCAACAGGAGTTTCTATGGTGGGCACAGGCATGTCACCTCAACAAGGGTCAGCCTTTCACCTTACCCACAGCTAGGCAAACTATGACAACAGATGCATCGGACTATGCCTGGGGGCACACATGGCAGGACAGTGCATTCAGGGTAAATGGACTACAGATCAAAGGCGTCTGCATATCAATCAAAAAGAAATGCTAGCAGTACAGAATGCCCTAACAGCTTTCAAGGACCTCTTACACCCAGGACAACTAATAATAAAGTCGGACAACACCACAGTAATGTGGTACATAAACAAGCAAGGTGGCACACATTCCTACCCTCTATGCAGGCAAACAATGACCTTGTGGAACACAGCACTGTCTTACCAGGTTCAATTACAGGCACAATTCCTGCCAGGAAAGAAAAACACATTGGCAGACAACCTAAGCAGAAACATCATGGATCCTCACGAGTGGAAACTAGATCCACAAGTATTTGCAATGATAGCTCAAAAATGGGGACGGCCACACATAGATCTGTTTATCAGCCCTCAAAACTACAAACTTCAAAAATTTTGCACACGGACATTCCATCCACAAGCTTGGAAAGTGGACGCCCTCTTATTCAGTTGGAAAACATTAACAGTGTATGCCTTTCCTCCACTGCCTCTAGCAAAGGTACTGCTGAAAGTCAGATTAGAGAGGCCACAGATGATACTCATTGCACCAGACTGGCCACGCCAGCATTGGTATCCAATTCTAAGGAACATGGCCCACGGCCCACCATGGATTTTACCACAAATTCCTCACCTGCTCACCCAGCGAGACAATCAGATTCTACACAGCCAGCTCAAGACTTTAAACCTGGCTGCTTGGCAAATTACCTAAACAACCAGCCAAGTCCTCTATCCAAAGCTGTTATGGATGTCATTCTGGAGGCCAGGAGGCCCAGCACCAGAAAAACCTATTCAGACAAATGGAAAAGATTTTGCGCCCGGAACCAGGCTAAAGGCCAAAATCCCCTTGATCCAAACATTCCTCAGATTGTACAATATTTAACTGAGATGTTGCACAAAGGGCTTTCCTTTTCATCTATTAAGATCCAGTCCTCAGCAATTTCAGCTCATTACAACACGGATCCTCCTTTATTCTCACATCCACTCCTAAGACAGTACCTCAGAGGGGCTAAGAACATACAACCACCCAGGAGAGCACCAACACCTACTTGGGATCTCAACTTTGTTCTGGAAAAGCTTACACTGCCGCCCTTTGAACCAGCGTTTTCAGCTGATTTAAAATTTCTTTCATGGAAAACTGCCCTGCTACTAGCAATAACCTCAGCTAGAAGAGTCTCAGAGCTACATGCCCTAATGGCAGTGGAGCCTTTCATCATTTTTCATCAAGACAGAGTCACTTTATGAACTAACCCTACCTTTATGCCAAAGGTGGTATCCAGTGTGGCCCTAAACCAAACCAATCATTTGCCCACCTTTTTCTCAAATCCCCAGAACAAAGGAGAAAGACTCCTGCACTCTTTGGACATTCACAGACAGTTACGTTACTACTTGGATAAAACTAAGGCTTTCAGAAAATCTGAACAGCTCTTTGTAGCCTATGCTACAGGATCACAAGGAAACGCTATCTCAAAACAGACCATTTCTAAATGGATAGGGCACTGCATACGATGTTCATCATGCATACAGCTGCAGTAATCACAGATGGGTTCTCTGCCGTCAGGCGGGTCCTCAGTCGGCCGAATTCCAAAGTCTAGGTCCGGCGTCGGTTGTTGTCGCTTTCTCTCCTGACGTCAGTGAGGCAGGGGTATATAAGACACAGCCGACGCCATGTTCTTCAGTCTTTTTTGCCGCGCGGTGCCCGAAGCAGAAGCAGTTTGCAAGTGCCGGTCGGCCAGCTCCTGAATTTACGAAAAATTGGAAACCGAAGTCTTCATTAAAGCTAAGCACCCCGTTGGGGAAACTTTTCTTGCCTCAGACCGATGTCAGAAAAAGTTAACAATTGTATTTCTTGTGGGAAGCAAATACCGGATAAGGATTTCCATTCCCTCTGCATACCTTGTTTAGGCCCAGACCACGATGTCTCGGGCTGTCGCTTTTGCGCTACTTTCAATAAACGCACTATTAAGCATCAGGCGGAGTTCGCCCAACACTTTTTTGGTAAAGCCTTTGATTATAAAATGTCGTCGGAGACTCCGACTACCGTTTTGTCCAAAAAAACGCAAGGACCGACACGCGAGGTCCGCGGTCCCCACCCACACCACGCCAAAACTGGCTACACGTGGTCCGGTTCTCAGCGAGACGCCTATGCAGTCCCTGACTATCGACGACACTTCTTTGGCGGTGTCTTCTGTAACCGAGACCGCAGGTACCTCGGCCCTTACCCAGACTACAACCACCGAAGCCACTGTGAGTGTTGAGCCTCCTAATGTGGACAGGTCCACCTCCACCCATGGTGTCTTTAGACCCTCATCTTCCTTTTCCATTAAGGCCTTTACTAAATCCAAATCAGCCAGGCATCCCAAGAGGCCTGTTGCATAGGGCCCATCTCCAGGCCCCATGCCTAAAAAGCAGATGCTTAAAATGGCTGAGGATTTAATTACTCTTATCTGGGGTTCACAGCCCCCTCCAGACAAGAGACCCAGAGTGGAGGAAGATTCTCCCTCTTCTGATCAGGGCTCCATTTATTCAAAACATTCTGATGTAGAGGAACACTCTTACTCCCCTTTTTGAAGATTCGGATGCAGAGCAGTCCATTCCTTCTGTATCTCCTCCTGAGGATTTTTCCTTTGGGGAAACCTTGCACACTTTGAGGGAACATTTCCATTGGGAAGGCCAAGACTTTTCTGATTCCAAGAAAAGACTTAGGGAATTTCTTTTGTTACCTCAACACAGGCTTTGGCGATACCTCCTGTCTTGGACATACTTGATGATGTTTATTCGGAGGCTTGCCTTAATCCGGATTCCCTGCCTCCTGCCCCAGTCAAGCCTGATAGGTACTACAGAGTTCCTAACTCTCACCAGTTTCTCTACAAAAGCCATAATGCTGACCCTGAAACCATTTCTCAAGGCCCAAAGGGAATGAAGGCCTCTACTGCTAAGAATCCACTACCTTCCGAAAGAGATCCTTAGAAAGGTGGGGTAAAAAGGTATATACCTCGGCCACCCTAGCCATGAGGGCCTTAAATTGTCAGTTTCATATGCTTAAATATCAGCAGTTTCTGTTATCACAATTAAGGAATAAAATGTCTCAACCTGAACAACCAGATTTGAAGGAGTTGCAGGATATGATGCATAGTGCAGAACAAGTGGGTAAACACACCTTACAATGTGGCTATGATGCCCTAGATGCCTCAAGTAGAGCTGCTGTTACAGGATCAGTCATTCATAGACATGCTTGGCTTAGGGAACAAAGCTTGCCTGATCATGTGAAAGCTAAACTTCTAGATGCTCCTTTACAAAAGGATGTGCTGTTTGGTACTAATGCTGAGGAGATATTACGGAAAATGGAAGAAAAAGCCAAATCTATGCAAACTGTCAAAGCTTTTCTACAGGTTCAACCACCACGTTTTTTAGCAGAAATTGGCCTTCTAAAAACTGGTCCTTTCCAGCCACGGACAAGCCCCAAAGAGGTAGATACAGGCACACAAGGGGCAGAGGACAATCACAAGGATCATATAGAGGCAGGCAGTGGCAAACTACAGCACCAAGAGGTGGTGAAGACAGTGCACAACAGTACAGGAAACAAACCCAATGACTCCCTCCTTTCCATGCCAAGCAAGTCTCAGCTGGCAGCACCCTTGGGAGGAAAGCTGGCATTATTTACAAGAAATTGGCATATTGTCACAACAGACAAATGGATCCCTGGACGTTATAAACAGAGGCTACAGATTTCATTTCCACACTCTTCCAAAAATGAGAGGCATGCCAAACCTGCCACACAATCAAAGGGCAGAGGCACAACTACAAATTTCAAAGCTCATACACATGAGGGCCATTCAAGAGGTACCTACTCACGAACAAGGTCAAGGTTTTTATTCCAGACTATTTCTGGTACCAAGGAAAAGAACCGACTGGAGACCCATTTTGGACTTATCCATCCTAAACACATTCTTACTGCACCAAAATTCAGGATGCTCACATTACAGCAGCTTCTTCCCATGCTGGGCAAGGAGTTTTGGCTGGTAACATTGGACCTCAAGGAGGCATACCTGCATGTCCCAATCAGACAAAGCTGCAGAAGATACCTCAGATTTCTTGCAGGTTCAATCCACTATCAATTCTCTGCATTGCCCTTTGGCTTATCTACTGCCCAGAGTATTCACGAAATGCCTGGCATCAGTAATTGCCTACTGCAGACTTCAAGGGATACAAATTTACCCTTATTTGGACGACTGCCTGATCCAAGCGGACAGCAAGCACATACTTCTGGAACATCTGGCTTATGTAACACGGTTACTGCATTCTCTGGGATACACAATCAACAAAGAGAAATCCAGGCTAACACCATCTCAGAAAATAACTTTCCTGGGTGCCAACTTGGACACAAACACCCAGATGGCCTATCTTACGCCAGAAAAACAGGGGCAACTAACTCAGTACTTCAAAATACTTGCAAAATGTACCAGGCTTACTGCAAGGAAAATCCTGCAGGCTCTGGGCTTCATGGCATCTTGCATTCTTTTAATCCCATGTGCAAAGTTGCATATGAGGAAACTTCTTGGTACCTAAAAAAAACTATGGTCTCAACACAGCCACAGTTTGGAAACTATAATACCAACAATTCCATGTTTGCAAAAGGAATTTCTATGGTGGGCCCAAGCATGTCAAACAAACACAGGTCTTCCATTCTGCAAGCCTCAAGCAAATCAAGTCATCACAACAGACGCCTCAGACTACGCCTGGGGGGCGCACATGACAGACAGGTGCATTCAGGGCAAATGGTCCCAAAAAGAAAAGCACCTTCACATCAATCAAAAAGAAATGCTAGCAGTGATAAATGCAATTACAGCTTTCAAGGACCTCCTGCATCCAGGACAATTACTGATAAGAACAGACAACACCACAGTAATGTGGTACATAAACAAACAAGGAGGAACACATTCATACCCCCTGTGCAGACTAGCCATGACACTTTGGAACTTGGCTCTGGCATGGCAAATCGAACTTCAAGCACAGTACTTGCCAGGTTTGGAAAACATAGATCTCTTTGCCTCACACAGGAATCATCAATTGGAAAAGTTTTGTTCAAGGACCTTTCATCCAAAGGCCTGGAGAGTGGACGCCCTTTCATTCAGTTGGACAGAATGGACAGTTTACGCTTTCCCACCTCTGCCACTTCTGCCCAAGGTGCTCTTGAAAGCAAGAGCAGACAGACCGAAGATGATACTGATTGCTCCAGACTGGCCAAGGCAACACTGGTACCCACTTCTGAGGAGCCTAACACATACTCCTCCCTGGTCCCTACCTCTAATGCCTCTTCTGCTGACTCAGCACAGCTACAAAACTCTTCACAGTCAGCTGAAAACACTCAATCTCGCTGCATGGAAAATTCCTTAACACCACAACAGACCCTACTCCCCAAAGAGGTGCAGGATGTCATTTTGTAAGCCAGAAGGCCATCTACTAGAAAGGCTTACTCCGCAAAATGGAAACGGTTTTGCTCTTGGAATGAGAAAAAAGGCCAGGACCCTAGAAAACTGAATTTGCCTCAGGTATTACAGTATCTAGCTGAGCTGCTGAACAGTGGACTTTCATTTTCCTCCATAAAAATCCATGCCTCAGCCATTTCTGCAGAATTCAACACGGATCCACCCTTATTCTCGCACCCACTCTTAAGACAGTTCCTCAGAGGGGCTAAGAATATAAGACCACCAAGGAAACAACCAATATCAGCCTGGGATCTTAATTACATTCTAGAAAAATTAACATTGCCTCCCTTTGAACCAGCTGCCTCAACAGATTTGCAATATTTGTCCCGGCAAACAGCTTTCCTTCTGGCCATTACCTCAGCTCGTAGGGTTTCGGAACTACAAGCCCTCATGGCTGTGCAGCCCTTTCTCATCTTCCATCAGGACAGGGTTTCCCTTCGAACCAGCCCGTCATTTATGCCTAAAGTGGTATCCAGGGTAGCTTTAAATTAAGCCATAGACTTGCCTACCTTTTACCCCAATCCTCAAAACAAAGGGGAAAGGCTGCTACACTCCTTAGACATCCATAGGCAGCTACGTTATTATTTGGACAGAACAAAGCCTTTCCGGAAATCAGAACAACTTTTTGTGTCCTGTGCTGTAGGGGCTCAAGGGAAGCCAGTTACCAAACAGACGATTTCAAAATGGATAGGCCACTGCATATGGTTTTGTTATTCCTATCATGGAAAATCTGTCCCTACAGGCATCAGATCCCACTCCACCAGGGCCACAGCTACCTCTACAGCCTTCCTCAGAGGAGTTCCTACCAAAGATATTTTGGAGGCAGCCACTTGGAGTTCTGTGCATACCTTCACAAAACACTACTACCTGCCTTTATATTCCAAAACTAGAGCAGGCTTTGCCACTGCTGTGTTGCAGGGCATTCTGGCTCATCCCCCGCAGTGCTTTTT